>NC_091977.1:544146825-544296522 GCF_044704955.1 Pristiophorus japonicus
TCCGGCTAATGCTATCATTTAGGACCGGACAACGGGTTTGGTCCTGACTGGTCAGTGGGATCGTTCCAGACCGGTCAACAGTATCGGTCCGGTCAACGGGATCGGTTTGGAACGGACAGTGCCTTTTCTCGATCGAAGGGCTTGTCCCGGTTTTGTGGTGGGTCCCAAGGGTTTTTTCCTGCTCTGTGGGCTGTACCCGGCCCAATGTGTGGTTCCAAGCCGTGCCAATCACAGGGTTCCGCGTTCAACTCCGATGGTTAGACACAATTCCCCCCAGATCATCCCTTGACCAGTGAACCCTGCTGTGGAGGGCAGGAGCGGGTGAGGTCGTGCAGCGGCCCGTGGTCGAATAGCTCTGATGTCTGGGGAATGTGCAGGAAGCTTCCCAGAGGAGATTCGACAACTGCTAGCGGGGCTAATGAACGGCGAGGGCCACGAGTTATACTGTCGCCGGCACGCTGTGCACCTACCCTAACATCGCCTTGTTTTGCCATTTCCTTACAGCCGTTACACGGGCATTGTGAGGAGAGTGGAGTGAGCCAGGGAGAACGATCGCAATCATGAATGGAGCCTCGGCGGTTTCGACGTCCGTTCAGACTATCACCATCAAGGAAGAGGCTGGTACGATTCACTGCCCCAAATCATAAAACGGGAGCCAGGGGTGGGGTTAGATAGATTTTCTGGAGTGAGTTCGAGGTCACCAGACTTGAGGGGGTGGGAATTGGATGGGGCAATGGTTCAGATGATGGGGGGGAAGCCTGGATTGAAAACTAGCTCAGACTGATGGGATAAATGTCGCTCTCTGATCTGGTCAGGTACTGTGTAATGAGACAGGATTAATAAACAATCTCCTAGTAAAGGATACCCTTGAAATGAGTGACCATAGCATGGTTGAATTTCAAATTCAGATGGAGGGTGCGAAAGTTGGATCTCTAACCAGCGTACTAAGCTTAAATAAAGGAGACTATGAAGGTATGAGGGCAGAGTTGGGTAAAGTGGACTGGGAAAATAGATTAAAGTGTAGGACGGTTGATGAACATTGGTGTACATTGAAGAAGATATTTCACAACTCTCAAGAAAAATATATTCCAGTAAGAGAAAAGATAGCCATCCGCAGCTAACTAAAGAAATAAAGGACTGTGTCCAATTAAACACAAGGGTATACAATGTGGCCAAAACTATTGGGAGGACAGAAGACTGGGAAGCTTTTAAAAGCCAGCAAAGAATGACTAAAAAAATGATTAAAAAAGGGAAGATTGACTGAAAGTAAACTAGCACAAAATATAAAAATAGATAGCAAGAGTTTCTATTGGAATATAAAAAGGAAAAGAGTGGCTAGAGTAAATGTTGGTCCCTTAGAGGGCGATACCAGGGAATTAGTAATGGGGAACATGGAGATGGCACAAACTCTGAACAAATATTTTGTATCAGTCTTTACGATAGAGGACATTAATAATATTCCAACAGTTGGATAGTCAAGTGGCTATGGGGGGGGAGGAACTTAACACAATCACAATCACTAAGGAGATGGTACTCAGTAAGATAATGGGACTAAAGGAAGATAAATCCCCTGGACCTGATGGCTTGCATCCGAGGGTCTTAAGAGAAGTAGCGGCAGGGATTGTGGATGCATTGCTTGTAATTTACCAAAATTCCCTGGATTCTGGAGAGGTCCCAGCAGATTGGAAAACTGCAAATGTAACGCCCTATTTAAAAAAGGAGGCAGACAAAAAGCAGGAAACTATAGACCAGTTAGCCTAACATCTGTGGTTGGGAAAATATTGGAATCCATTATTAAAGAAGCAGGAGCAAGACATTTGGAAAAGCAAAATTTGGTCAGGCAAAGTCAGCATGGATTTATGAAGGGGAAGTCATGTTTGACAAATTTGCTGGAATTCTTTGAGGATGTAACGAACAGAATGGATAAAGGGGAACCAGTGGATGTGGTGTATTTGGACTTCCAGAAGGCATTTGACAAGATGTCACACAAAAGGTTACTGCACAAGATAAAAGTTCACGGGGTTGGGGGGAATATATTAGCATGGATAGAGGATTGGTTAACTAACAGAAAACAGAGTCGGGATAAATGGTTCATTCTCTGGTTGGCAACCAGTAACTAATGGGGTGTCACAGGGATCAGTGCTGGGACCCCAACTATTTACAATCTATATTAATGACTTGGAGGAAGGGACTGAGTGTAACGTAGTCAAGTTTGCTGACAATACAAAGATGGGAGGAAAAGCAATGTGTGAGGAGGACACAAAAAGTCTGCAAAAGGACATAGACACGCTAAGTGAATGGGCAAAAATTTGGCAGATGGAGTATAATGTTGGAAAGTGTGAGGTCATGCACTTTGGCAGAAAAAAAATCAAAGAGCAAGTTATTATTTAAATGGAAAAAGATTGCAAAGTGCTACAGTACAGCAGGACCTGGGGGTACTTGTGCATGAAACACAAAAGGTTAGTATACAGGTACAGCAAGTGATCAGGAAGGCCAATGGAATCTTGGCCTTTATTGCAAACGGGATGGAGTATAAAAGCAGGGAAGTCTTGCTACAGCTATACAGGGTATTGGTGAGGCCACACCTGGAGTACTGCGTGCAGTTTTGGTTTCCATATTTACGAAAGGATATACTTGCTTTGGAGGCAGTTCAGAGAAGGTTCACAAGGTTGATTCCAGAGATGAGGGAGTTGACTTATGAGGAAAGGTTGAGGAGGTTGGGCCTCTACTCATTGGAATTCAGAAGAATGAGGTGATCTTATCGAAACATATAAGATTATGAGGAGGCTTGACAAGGTGGATGCAGAGAGGATGTTTCCATTGATAGGGGAGACTAGAACTAGGGGGCATGATCTTAGAATAAGGGGCCGCCCATTTAAAACTGAGACGAGGAGAAATTTCTTCTCTCAGAGGAATGTGGATCTGTGGAATTCGCTGCCTCAGAGAGCTGTGGAAGTTGCGACATTGAATTAATTTAAGACAGAAATAGACAGTTTCTTAACCGATAAGGGAATAAGGGGTTATGGGGAGCGGGCGGGGAAGTGGATCTGAGTCCATGATCGGATCAGCTATGATCGTATTAAATGGCAGAGCAGGCTCGAGGGGCCGTATGGCCTACTCCTTTCTTATGTTGATCCTGCATGAAAAGAGTTTGGGGCAGTCTGAATGGTGTTACTAGTGGATAGGGACACAAAGCTGAACTATATCAGCCAATCTTTGGAATTCTCTACGTCTGAGGGCTGTGGATGGTAAATCGTTGATTATGTTCAAGGCTGGGATAGATAGACTTTTGGACAATGGAGTTGTAGTAAAGGTTCAGCCACGATCTTATTGACTGGCGGAGCAGGCCCAGCGGCCGAATGGCCGAATCCGGCTCCTAATTCTTATGTTCTTTATCTTGGAATTCTACAGCGCAAGGCGGCCATTCGGCCCATCGCTCCATCGCCCGTACCCTCGCTGTGAAAGAGTTCTCCCCTCAGTCCCATTCCTTTGCCAATTTGGCTATTCCCTTTTAAACTTTTATTTTTCTATCCATTTTCCTTTTAAAAGCGACTGTGGATTCTCTGATGCCATGCGTTCACTTCTGGGTACTGCACTCCAGGAAGGATATGTGTCCTTAGAAAGGCTGCAGCGCCACAATCCTCCAGTCCAGGCCTCTTGTGTATCCTCGATTTTAATTGCTACACCATTGGTGGCCGTGCCTTCAGCTGCCTGGGCCCTACGCTCTGGAATTCCCTCCCTAAACCTCTCCGCTTCTCCTCCTTTAAGACACTCCTTAAACATAGGGTAGATAGAGAGAAACTGTTTCCTCTGCTGGTCACTGTATAACACTGGGGTACAGTACTGGTGGGTACAGGTCTGTCACTGTATAACACTGAGGTACAGTACTGGTGGGTACAGGTCTGTCACTGTATAACACTGGGGTACAGTACTGGTGGGTATAGGTCTGTCACTGTATAACACTGGGGTACAGTACTGATGGGTACAGGTCTGTCACTGTATAACACTGGGGTACAGTACTGGTGGGTACAGGTCTGTCACTGTAGAACACTGGGGTACAGTACTGGTGGGTACAGGTCTGTCACTGTATAACACTGGGGTACAGTACTGGTGGGTATAGGTCTGTCACTGTATAACACTGGGGTACAATTCTGGTGGGTACAGGTCTGTCACTGTATAACACTGGTGTACAGTACTGGTGGGTACAGGTCTGTCACTGTATAACACTGGGGTACAGTACTGGTGGGTACAGGTCTGTCACTGTATAACACTGGGGTATAGTACTGGTGGGTACAGGTCTATCACTGTATAACACTGGGGTATAGTACTGGGGGGTACAGGTCTATCACTGTATAACACTGGTGTACAGTACTGGTGGGTACAGGTCTGTCACTGTATAACACTGGGGTACAGTACTGGTGGGTACAGGTCTATCACAGTATAACACTGGTGTACAGTACTGGTGGGTACAGGTCTGTCACTATATAACACTGGGGTACAGTACTGGTGGGTACAGGCCTGTCACTATATAACACTGGTGTACAGTACTGGGGGTACAGGTCTGTCACTATAACACTGGGGTACAGTACTGGTGGGTACAGGTCTGTCGCTGTATAATACTGGTGTACAGTACTGGTGGGTACAGGTCTGTCACTGTATAACACTGGGGTACAGTACTGGTGGGTATAGGTCTGTCACTGTATAACACTGGGGCACAGTACTGGTGGGTACAGGTCTGTCACTATATAACACTGGGGTACAGTACTGGGGGTACAGGTCTGTCACTATATAACACTGGGATACAGTACTGGTGGGTACAGGTCTATCACTGTATAACACTGGTGTACAGTACTGGTGGGTACAGGTCTGTCACTATATAACACTGGGGTATAGTACTGGTGGGTACAGGTCTGTCACTATATCACTGGTGTACAGTACTGGTGGGTACAGGTCTGTCACTATATAACACTGGGGTACAGTACTGGTGGGTACAGGTCTATCACTGTATAACACTGGGGTACAGTACTGGTGGGTACAGGTCTGTCACTATATAACACTGGGGTACAGTACTGGGGGTACAGGTCTGTCACTATAACACTGGGGTACAGTACTGGTGGGTACAGGTCTGTCACTGTATAACACTGGGGTACAGTACTGGTTGGTACAGGTCTGTCACTGTATAACACTGGTGTACAGTACTGGTGGGTACAGGTCTGTCACTATATAACACTGGGGTACAGTACTGGGGGTACAGGCCTGTCACTATATAACACTGGGGTACAGTACTGGTGGGTACAGGTCTATCACTGTATAACACTGGTGTACAGTACTGGTGGGTACAGGTCTGTCACTATATAACACTGGGGTACAGTACTATGGGTACAGGTCTGTCACTGTATAACACTGGGGTACAATACTGGTGGGTACAGGTCTATCACTGTATAACACTGGTGTACAGTACTGGTGGGTACAGGTCTGTCACTATATAACACTGGGGTACAGTACTGGGGGTACAGGTCTGTCACTATATAACACTGGGGTACAGTACTGGGGGTACAGGTCTGTCACTGTATAACACTGGGGTACAGTACTGGTGGGTACAGGTCTGTCACTACAACACTGGGTACAGGTCTGGGAACACCAACAATCTTGCACAGGGCCAAAAGCCTGTGGTTCCTGCACAGTGGCCGGTTGTGTTCTGGAGATGAGTACTGTGGTATTGGTGGACTAGTCATGGGAGGCGTGAAGTTGAAAGTGTTCCCTAAAACCAGGGAGCTTCGGAAAGATCTTAATATCCAGCTGGTGTCCGGTTGTGTGGGACGGTGAGGATTCGGGAGCAGGGTGAGAGAGAAACCAGCTGTCAAACTCCACAAGCTGTGTTTCACCAGAATGATACCAGAGATAAAAGGGTTAAAACATGAGGGCTGGTTGCAGAGACTAGGCCTGTATTCCCTTGAGTATCAAAGATTAAGGGGTGATCTAATTGAGATGTTCAAAATGATTGAAGGATTTGATCGGGTGGATAGAGGGAGTCTATTTCCTCTGGTGGGGCCAGTCTCGAACATTAAAATTAGAGCCCGGCCGTTCAGGGTGATGTCAGGAAGCACTTCTTCACACAAAGGGCAGTGGGAATCTGGAACTCTCTCCCCCAAAAAAGCTACTCAGGCTGGGGCTCAATTAAAAATTTCAAAACTGAGATTGTTCGAGTTTTGTTGGTTCAGGGTATAAGGGTTACAGAACGGAGGTGGGTGGGTCGGGTTAAGGTACAGCTCAGACATGATCTGGTTGAATGGCAGAACAAGCTCGAGGGACTGAATGATCTCATCCTGTTCCTCTGCTAATCGATGCTGGGATTGTTTCAGATTTGTGGAGCAAAGAGGATCTCCTGTGGTTGTTGGATCGCATAAAAAGCCTGATCCCGGAGGGCGACTGCATGAAGTACAAGACCACCGAATCCCACTTCAACTGGGAGAAGGTGGCATTCGGGGCGTTCACCGCGGAAATGTGCCGTCTCAAGTGGCAGAAACTGGCCTGTGAGGTTCGTGCTCAACAATACCGGACATTCCAGGAGCCTTTCTGACAGATATCCCTCCTTCTCCCCATCTCCCCAACCCCACCCTCTCCCCACATCCCCCAACCCCACCCTCTCCCCGTATCCCCCAACCCCACCCTCTACCCACATCCCTTTCGCTCTCGTTTCAAATCCTATCTCTTAGATTGTGTCTTTAGTTGTAATAGTATTATCCGTGGCTCAGTGAGTAACACTCTCGACTCTCAGCCGTAAGGTGATGGGATCCAGTGCCACCCCAGAGACTTGGCTGACGTTTCAGTGCTGTACTGAGGGAGTACGCCACTGTCAGAGGTGCCATCCTTTAAACCAATGCACTGTCTGCCCTCCCAGGTGGACGTAACACTATTGGAAGAAGAGCAGGGGAGTTCCCCCCGGTGTCCTGGGGCCAATATTTAACCCTCAAGCAACATCACTAAAAAGGGATTATCTGGTCATTATCTCATTGCTGTTTGTGGGAGCTTGCTTGTTGCCCATCGCGTTTCCCATATTACAACAGTGACTACACTTCCAAAAGTACTTCGTTGGCTGTAAAGTGCTTTGGAACTTCCGTTGATGGTGAAAGGTGCTATAGAAATGCAAGTCTTATCTGCTCTCCTGACTCTCCCATTAGCTTATTGTTACTGGACCTAATTTGTTAAAGGGGCTGTATAATCGTCAGATGTGGATGATCCTCTGGCTGGATTCTAACTCTCTCCTTTCTTCAGGTCAGAAAGTATCGCACGTTGAGCGAGCTGCTAACTGATGCGGTGGAGTTTGTGAAAAACCCGTACAAGGGCAAGAAACTGAAGGTAGATGAGCCACGCACTGCCCAATACACTTCCGGCTTGTGGGCGATGGTGAATTTGCTGCGGTGGTGCAGCGGTTAAATTACAGGACGAATAATCCAGAGAACGCAAGCTCAAATCACACAGTTTGAGAATTTGCATTCAGTTGAAATAAAAAGCTGGTCTCAGTAAAAGTGACCACAAAGCTGTTGATTATCTTAAAACCCAACTGGTTCACTACTGTCCCCTTTCAGGAAGGAAATCTGCCGTCCTTACCCGGTCTGGGCCTATAGGTGACTCCAGTCCCACACCAACGTGGCTGAATCTTAACTGCTTTCTGAAGTGGCCCAGCAAGTCACTCAGTTGTATCAAACTGCTAGAAGGCCCACCACCAGCTTCTCAGGGCAGTGAGGGATGGGCAATAAATGCTGGCCTTGCCAGCGACGCCACATCCCGAGAGTTCATTTTAAACATATAGGGCCCAAGTTTCCACACGATAAAAAACAAGCGCCCCTCCGAGCTGGGCGCCCGTTTTTCGCGCCGAAAACGGCGCCGTAAAAAAAACGCCGATTCTGGAGCGCCCTGCAGCTCCATGTTTGTTTGGCGTGGCGCCCAGAAGGCGGAGCCTACCACTCGCGCCGATTTTGTATGTGGGAGGGGGCGGGTACCATTTAAATTAGTTTTTTTCCTACCGGCAACCCTGCGCATGCGCATTGGAGCATGCGCAGTGTGAAGGAAACATTGGCACTCGGCCATTTTTGTAGTTCTTTGTAGCTGTTTAATTTTTGAACATTTTTTAATAAAAGCACATTGCCATCAGCACTGAGGCTTCTTGCAGCAGTGAGAAGGCTGCAGGAAGCCTCAGAAGTTGAGGCAGCCGTTTCCCGACAGCCTCCCCCCCCCCCCCGCCGTCGAGAATGGCTGCTCAACTTCTGAGGCTTCCTGCAGCCTTCTCACTGTCTCCTTCCCCCCCCCCCCACCCGCCGTCTGGAACGGCTTCCTCCCCCCGCCCCCCCCGCTGCGTTCGGTCGGTCGGTCGGGCCTGCACTCCCTCCCTCCCCCCCCCCCACCCGCCGTCTGGAACGGCTTCCTCACCCCCCCCCCCCTGCCGTCAGGAACTTACGGCTGCCTCAACTTGTGAGGCTGACTGCAGAATTCTCCCTGGCTGAAGAACTTTCACACAGGTAAGAAGATGGTTTATTTAATCTTTTCTTTGCTTATAAATTTTTATTCAGGTTGGATTTATTTGTATAATATTTGTATAAGTATAACTAAGGATTTATTATAGAATTTAATGACTTCCCTTCCCCCCCCCTCCCCCCCCCCCCCCCACCTCGTTCTGGACGCCTAATTTGTAACCTGCGCCTGATTTTTTAATGTGTAGAACAGGTTTTTTCAGTTCTACAGAAATCTTCACTTGCTCCATTCTAAATTAGTTTGGAGTACGTTTTCACTGTGGAAACTTTCAAATCAGGCGTCAGTGGCCGGACACGCCCCCTTTTGAAGAAAAAATTCTGTTCCAAAGTGAAACTGTTCTACCTGACGAGAACTGCAGAAAAATAAATGTGGAGAATTGCGATTTCTAAGATAGTCCGTTCTCCACCAGTTGCTCCTAAAAAATCAGGTGCAAATCATGTGGAAACTTGGGCCCGAAGTGTGGGACTGGAGTCACGTGTCGCCCAGACCGAGTCGGGGGTGGGTTCCCGTCCCTGAAGGACATCACTGACCCAGTTGGGTTTTTACACCAATCTGCAGCTTTCGTGGTGATTTTGCTGGCGCCAGCCCGTGGATTCTTCAGTTACATTTCACAGGTTGCCCAGGTGGGCATTAAACTCACAAACCTCATGGTCCAGGATCAACATCTTTGTCATGTTTCAGGATCTTGTGATCATTTATCCACAGAAAGGATTTGCCATCAGGGGGAAGGAGTTAGTTTAAACGTTGCGTTTTAAAGCTTGGTGTATTCCTGCAAGTTTTAAAAATTGGGACTGAGACATTAGATAAGTTAGTGAGCTAGATTTGATATCTTAGAGATAATAAATAAGTAAATCATTAGCTGAATCCAGCAATCAAAAAAGACTTGTGCAGAGTACTCTGTGAGCAATGCCTGTAGTGCCCATAGTGCAGAGGGGCTGGGCAGGGTGTGGGTGGGGAATGGATGAGGAGGAGGGGTGCAAGGGGGAAGTGTGCGCGGGGGATGGCCATGTGGGGGGTAACTATCACCCGCTGGAAGGGGCTCCGCGTGTTTGTCGTGAGCACAAGGTCACGACTGACTGTGACTTAAAACGGTAAAATACGTGTCATTATTTCAGACTCATCCTGATTTTCCGAAGAAGCCCCTAACTCCGTACTTCCGATTCTTCATGGAGAAAAGAGCCAAGTATGCCAAGATTCACCCTGAAATGAGTAACCTGGACCTGACAAAAATCCTCTCCAAGAAATACAAGGAGTTGCCCGAGAAGAAAAAGGTACGAGATCTCGTTCTAACTCCGCCCGATAGTCAGGTGTGGGACTGCTGGGCCCAGAACTCCTTCCCCATAGCCCTGTATCAATCCCAAACTAATCCCACTGCCCCGCTCTCTCCCCATAGCCCTGTATCAATCCCTAACTAATCCCACTGCCCCGCTCTCCCCATAGCCCTGTATCAATCCCAAACTAATCCCACTGCCCCGCTCTCTCCCCATAGCCCTGTATCAATCCCAAACTAATCCCACTGCCCCGCTCTCTCCCCATAGCCCTGTATCAATCCCAAATTAATTCCAGTGCCCCGCTCTCTCCCCATAGCCCCTGTATCAATCCCAAACTAATCCCAGTGCCCCGCTCTCTCCCCATAGCCCTGTATCAATCCCAAACTAATCCCACTGCCCCGCTCTCCCCACAGCCCTGTATCAATCCCAAACTAATCCCACTGCCCCGCTCTCTCCCCATAGCCCTGTATCAATCCCCAAACTAATTCCAGTGCCCCGCTCTCTCCCCATAGCCCTGTATCAATCCCCAAACTAATCCCAGTGCCCCGCTCTCTCCCCATAGCCCTGTATCAATCCCAAACTAATCCCACTGCCCCGCTCTCCCCACAACCCTGTATCAATCCCAAACTAATCCCACTGCCCCGCTCTCTCCCCATAGCCCTGTATCAATCCCAAACTAATCCCACTACCCCACTCACCCCACATAGCCCTGTATCAATCCCAAACTAACCCCACTACCCCGCTCTCTTCCCATAGCCCTATATCAACCCCAAACAAATCCCCCGGCTCCGCTCTCCCCATAGCCCTGTATCAATCCCAAATTAGTCAGAGTAGAAATAGCAGGATAGTTAAGATGAATACGTGGCTTAAGGAGTGGTGCAAAAGGGAGGGATTCAAATTCCTGGGACATTGGAACCGGTTCTAGGGGAGGTGGGACCAGTACAAACCGGACGGTCTGCACCTGGGCAGGACCGGAACCAATGTCCTAGGGGGAGTGTTTGCTAGTGCTGTTGGGGAGGAGTTAAACTAATATGGCAGGGGGATGGGAACCTATGCAGGGAGACAGAGGGAAGTAGAATGGGTGCAGAAGCAAAAGGTAGAAAGGAGAATAGTAAAAGTGGAGGGCAGAGAAATCAGGGGCAAAAATCAAAAAGGGCCACATTACAGCAAAATTCTAAAGGGGCAAAGAATGTTTAAAAAAAACAAGCTTGAAGGTTCTGTGTCTCAATGCGAGGAGCATTCATAATAAGGTGGATGAATTAACTGCACAGATAGCAGTTAACGGATATGATGTAATTGGGATTACGGAGTCATGGCTCCAGGGTGACCAAGGCTGGGAACTTAACATCCAGGGATATTCAATATTCAGGAAGGATAGATAGAAAGGAAAAGGAGGTGGGGTAGCGTTGCTGGTTAAAGAGGAAATTAACGCAATAGTAAGGAAGAACATTAGCTTGGATGATGTGGAATCTATATGGGTAGAGCAGCGGAACACCAAAGGGTAGAAAACCACCAAACAGTAGTAGTGATGTTGGGGAGGGCATCAAACAGGAAATTATGGATGCATGCAATAAAGGTACAGCAGTTATCATGGGTGACTTTAATCTGCATATAGATTGGGCTAACCAAACTGGTAGCAATGCGGTGGAGGAGGATTTCCTGGAGTGTATAAGGGATGGTTTTCGTGACCAATATGTCGAGGATCCAACTAGAGAGCTGGCCATCCTAGACTAGGTGATGTGTAACAAGAGGATTAATTAGCAATCTTGTTGTGCGAGGCCCCTTGGGGAAGAGTGACCATAATATGCTTGACAAATCTTCTACAATCTTTTGAGGATGTAACTAGTAGAGTGGAGGAGAACCAGTGGATGTAGTATATTTGAACTTTCCAAAGGCTTTTGACAAGGTCCCGCGCAAAAGATTGGTGTGCAAAATTAAAGCACATGGTATTGGGGGTAATGTATTGACGTGGATAGAGAACTGGTTGGCAGACAGGAAGCAAAGAGTAGGAATAAACAGATCCTTTTCAGAATGGCAGGCAGTGACTAGTGGTGGTACCAAAGGTTCAGTGCTGGGACCCCAGCTATTTACCATATACATTAATGATTTAGATGAAGGAATTGAATGTAATATCTCCAAGTTTGCAGATGACACTAAACTGGATGGCAGTGTGAGCTGTGAGGAGGTTGCTAAGAGGCTGCAGGGTGAGTTAGACAAGTTAGGTGAGTGGGCAAATGCATGGCAGATGCAGTATAATGTAAATAAATGTGAGGTTATCCACTTTGGTGGCAAAAACACGAAGGCAGAATATTAGGAAAAGGGGAGGTGCAACGAGACCTGGATGTCATGGTACATAGAAACATAGAAAATAGGTGCAGGAGTAGGCCATTCAGCCCTTCGAGCCTGCACCACCATTCAGTAAGATCATGGCTGATCATTCACCTCAGTACCCCTTTCCCACTTTCTCTCCATATCCCTTCATCCTTTTAGCCGTAAGGGCCATATCTAACTCCCTCTTGAATATATCCAATGAACTGGCATCAACAACTCTCTGCAGCAGGGAATTCCACAGGTTAGCAACTCTCTGAGTGAAGAAGTTTCTCCTCATCTCAGTCCTAAATGGCCTACCCCTTATCCTTAGATTATGTCCCCTGGTTCTGGACTTCCCCAACATCGGGAACATTCTTCCTGCATCTAACCTATCCAGTCCCGTCAGAATTTTATATGTTTCTATGAGATCCCCTCTCATCCTTCTAAACTCCAGTGAATACAGGCCCAGTCGATCCAGTCTTTCTTGATATGTCAGTCCTGCCATCCCTGGAATCAGTCTGGTGAACCTTCGCTGTACTCCCTCAATAGCAAGAATGTCCTTCCTCAGATTAGGAAACCAAAACTGAACACAATATTCCAGGTGAGGCCTCACCAAGGCCCTGTACAACTACAGTAAGACCTCCCTGCTCCTATACTCAAATCCCCTCGCTATGAATGCCAACATACTATTTGCCGCCTTCACCGCCTGCTGTACCTGCATGCCAACTTTCAATGACTGATGTACCATAACACCCAGGTCTTGTTGCACCTCCCCTTTTCCTACTCTGCCGCCATTCAGATAATCTTCTGCCTTCGTGTTTTTGCCACCAAAGTGGATAACCTTACATTTATCCACATTATACTGCATCTGCCACGCAGTTGGCCACTCACCTAACCTGCAGCCTTTTACATAGAAACATAGAAAATAGGTGCAGGAGTAGGCCATTCGGCCCCTCGAGCCTGCACCGCCATTCAATGAGTTCATGGCTGAACATGCAACTTCAGTACCCCATTCCTGCTTTCTCGCCATACCCCTTGATCCCCCTAGTAGTAAGGACTACATCGAACTCCTTTTTGAATATATTTAGTGAATTGGCCTCAACAACCTTCTGTGGTAGGGAATTCCACAGGTTCACCACTCTCTGGGTGAAGAAGTTTCTCCTCATCTCGGTCCTAAATGGCTTACGCCTTATCCTTAGACTGTGACCCCGTCCTCCTCACAGCTCACACCGCCACCCAGCTCAGTATCATCTGCAAACTTGGGGATATTACACTCAATTCCCTCATCTAAATCATTAATGTATATTGTAAATAGCTGGGATCCCAGCACTGAGCCCTGCGGCACCCCACTAGTCACTGCCTGCCATTCTGAAAAGGACCCGTTTATCCCGACTCTCTGCTTCCTGTCTGCCAACCAGTTATCTATCTGTGTCAGTACATTACCCCCAAAACCATGTGCTTTAATTTTGCACACCAATCTCTTGTGTGGACCTTGTCAAAAGCCTTTTGAAAGTCCAAATACACCACATCCACTGGTTCTCCCTTGTCCACTCTACCAGTTACATCCTCAAAACATTCTAGATTTGTCAGGCAGGATTTCCTTTTCATAAATCCATGCTGACTTGGACCGATCCTGTCACTGCTTTCCAAACGAGCTGCTATTTCATCTTTAATAATTGATTCCAACATTTTCCCCACTACCGATGTCAGGCTAACCGGTCTATAATTACTCGTTTTCTCTCTCCCTCGTTTCTTAAAAGGTGATGTTACATTAGCTGCCCTCCAGTCCATAGGAACTGATCCAGAGTTGATCGATTGTTGGAAAATGATCACCAATGCATCCACTATTTCTAGGGCTACTTCCTTAAGTACTCTGGGATGCAGACCATCAGGCCCCGGGGAGTTATCGGCCTTCAATCCCATCAATTTCCCTAACACACTTTCCTGCCTAATAAGGATTTCCTTCAGTTCCTCCTTCTCACTAGACCCACTGTCCTCTAGTACTTCCGGAAGGTTATTTGTGTCTTCCTTCGTGAAGACAGAACCAAAGTATTTTTTTAACTGGTGCGCCATTTCTTTGTTCCCCATTATAAATTCACCTGAATCTGACTGCAAGGGACCTACGCTTGTTTTCACTAATCTTTTTCTCTTCACATATCTATTATCAGTCATTGAAAGTTGGCATGCAGGTACATCAGGCGGTGAAGAAGGCAAATGGCATGTTGGCCTTCATAGCGAGAGGATTTGAGTATAGGAGCAGAGAGGTCTTACTGCAGTTGTACAGGGCCTTGGTGAGACCACACCTTGAATATTGTGTACAGTTTTGGTCTCCTAATCTGAGGAAGGACATTCTTGCTATTGAGGGAGTGCAGCGAAGGTTCACCAGACTGATTCCCGGGATGGCATAGGAAGAAAGATTGGATCGACTAGGCTTATATTTAGTGGAATTTAGAAGGATGAGAGGGGATCTCATAGAAACATATAAAATTCTGACGGGATTGGACAGGTTAGATGCAGGAAGAACATTCCCGATGTTGGGGAAGTCCAGAACCAGGAGTCACAGTCTAAGGGTAAGGGGTAAGCCATTTAGGACCGAGATGAGGAGAAACTTCTTCACTCAGAGAATTGTGAACCTGTGGAATTCTCTATCACAGAAAGTTGTTGATGCCAGTTCGTTAGATATATTCAAAAGGGAGTTAGATATGACCCTTATGGCTAAAGGGATCAAGGAGTATGGAGAGAAAGCAGGAATGGGGTACTAAAGTTGCAAAAATGGTCAGCCGTGGTCATATTGAATGGTGGTGTAGTCTCAAAGGGCCGAATGGCCTGCACATATTTTCTGTTTCTATCCCACTGCCCCGCGCTCTCCCCATAGCCCTGTATCAATCCCAAGCTAATCCCACTGCCCCGCTCTCTCCCCATAGCCCTGTATCAATCCCAAGCTAATCCCACTGCCCCGCTCTCTCCCCATAGCCCTGTATCAATCCCAAGATAATCCCACTGCCCTGCTCTCCCCACAGCCCTGTATCAATCACAAACTAATCCCACTGCCCCACTCTCTCCCCATAGCCCTGTATCAATCCCAAACTAATCCCACTGCCCCGCTCTCTCCCCATAGCCCTGTATCAATCCCAAACTAATCCCACTGCCCCGCTCTCTCCCCATAGCCCTGTATCAATCCCAAACTAATCCCACTGCCCCGCTCTCTCCCCATAGCCCTGTATCAATCCCAAACTAATCCCACTGCCCCGCTCTCTCCCAATAGCCCTGTATCAATCCTCATACTAATCCCACTGCCCCGCTCTTACCATATGCCAGTATTAATCCCAGTTGACAGAGCTCCCTCAGCACTGCACGGGGGGAGTGTCGGCCTGGATTTTTGTGCTCAAGACTCTGGAGTAGGAATTGAAGCCACGACCTCCTGACTCAGAGCGAGAGTGCGGCCCACTTTTACATAGTCCTCCCATGTGCAGGAGTGAAAGCAGGCCCCGGAATACAAGAGAATAAAATAATTTGCATCTGCAGGAGAGGAGCCAACCCGTGATCTCGGCCTCACCCGCTCCTCCCCACCGTTGCATTTTCCATATTTAACCGTATTTCTCTTCCCACAGCTCAAGTATGTTCAGGACTTCCAGCAGGAGAAGGGGACTTTCGGGCAGGCAATGGCCAAGTTCAGGTAGCAGCACTGCTTTATCAACTTCCCACTCTCGTTCTGGCTTCCTCCGACCTGTCAGTGACTTAATGCAGTGAGTCAGGAGATTGTGCGGAGCAAGCTCGATGCCCGGTGTGTGCTGAGAGTACACGGACGTGGCTCTCGCACTCTGTTGTGATGCCCTCCACAGTCGGATATCCGACTGACACTCGCCGTCGAGGCGTAGGTTGGCCACATGGTCAGCAAACTGAATGGCGACAAGCACCTGGTGAGGCATGCGGAGAGGAACACAAGGTTATACAGGATGTAGGGACGGAGTCTGCAAGGGCCACAGATTCTACACCTGCTCTGTGCTGAGCGAAGTCTGGAATGTCGGCCTTGCCAGTGACACGCACAACCCCAGATTGAACAAGCAAAAGCCTGTCTGGTACTGAGCTGTACACACACTGACTCTCACTGGGGTACAGTTCCCAGTGACAGTCCGTGTATGTGGGACCCGTACCCCAGTGAGAGTCAGTGTGTGTGGGACTGTACCCCAGTGAGAGTCAGTGTATGTGGGACCCGTACCCCAGTGAGAGTCAGTGTGTGTGGGACCCGTACCCCAGTGAGAGTCAGTGTATGTGGGACCCGTACCCCAGTGAGAGTCAGTGTGTGTGGGACCTGTACCCCAGTGAGAGTCAGTGTATGTGGGACCCGTACCCCAGTGAGAGTCAGTGTGCGTGGGACCCGTACCCCAGTGAGAGTCAGTGTGTGTGGGACTGTACCCCAGTGAGAGTCAGTGTGTGTGGAACTGTACCCCAGTGAGAGTCAGTGTGTGTGGGACTGTACCCCAGTGAGAGTCAGTGTGTGTGGGACTGTACCCCAGTGAGAGTCAGTGTGTGTGGAACTGTACCCCAGTGAGAGTCAGTGTGTGTGGGACCCGTACCCCAGTGAGAGTCAGTGTGTGTGGGACTGTACCCCAGTGAGAGTCAGTGTGTGTGGGACTGTACCCCAGTGAGAGTCAGTGTGTGTGGGACTGTACCCCCGTGAGAGTCAGTTTGTGTGGGACTGTACCCCCGTGAGAGTCAGTGTGTGTGGGACTGTACCCCCGTGAGAGTCAGTGTGTGTGGGACTGTACCCCAGTGAGAGTCAGTGTGTGTGGGACTGTACCCCAGTGAGAGTCCGTGCCTTCAGCAGCAGAGGGGAGTTAATGTCAAACTAATGATGTAGGGTTTGCGGTGATGTTAATGTCATTGAATGAACTTAATTCCCAGGGATGAACACCCGGAACTCCTTGAAGAACAGAAAAAATCCGATGTACCAGAGAAGCCGAAGACGCCCCAGCAGCTGTGGTACACCCACGAGAAGAAAGCGTTCCTGAAGGTTCACCCCGAGGTAAAGGAATCTCGGCGTATTGCGGCCTCTGGGCGAGTGGGCAGCCGCTATCACCCATCCTGTGCCGCTCGCTGATGCTGGCATCAGACCTTCCCGCGGCTCCCCCAGTGCGATTCCTTTTACAGTGGGGTTTTCTGGGCCAGAGAGCCAATCCCGGAGAGTGGAAGGGAGTCACGTGTAGGCCCAGATAGGCGTTACTGACACATTGCGGTTTTTAGGATAATCTGACAATTTTCATGGCAGGATTTAAACTCCTGATCCTGGGGGTCATCGACAAGTGTATAGTATTACTGGAGCATCACACACGCGCCCACACATACTCGCATCCATACGCACATACACACAGATACAGACACATACACACGCGCACACACACTGATACACACCCACACACACACACACACACACTCACCACTCTCATAGAAACATAGAAAATAGGTGCAGGAGTAGGCCATTCAGCTCTTCGAGCCTGCACCACCATTCAATGAGTTCATGGCTGAACATGCAACTTCAGTACCCCATTCCTGCTTTCTCACCATACCCCTTGATCCCTTAAGCCGTCAGGGTCATATCTATCTCCCTCTTGAATATATCTAATGAACTGGCATCAACAACTCTCTGCGGTAGAGAATTCCAGAGTTTAACAACTCTCTTGAGTGAAGATGTTTCTCCTCATCTCACTCCTAAATGGCTTACCCCTTATCCTTTGACTGTGTCCCCTGGTTCTGGATTCCCCCAACATCGGGAACATTCTTCCTGCATCTTCCTGCATAGGAACTGATCCAGAGTCGATAGACTGTTGGAAAATGATCACCAATGCATCCACTATTTCTAGTGCCATTTCCTTAAGTACTCTGGGACGCAGACTATCAGGCCCTGGGGATTTATCGGCCTTCAATCCCATCAATTTCCCTAACACAATTTCCTGACTAATAAGGATTTCCTTCAGTTCCTCCTTCAAACTAGACCCTCGGTCCCCTAGTATTTCCGGAAGGTTATATGTGTCTTCCTTCGTGAAGACAGAACCACAGTATTTGTTCAATTGGTCGGCCATTTCTTTGTTCCCCATTATAAATTCACCTGATTCTGACTGCAAGGGACCTACATTTGTCTTCACTAATCTATTTCTCTTCACATATTTATAGAAGCTTTTGCAGTCAGTTTTTATGTTCCCAGCAAGCTTCCTCTCGTACTCTATTTTCCCCCTCCTAATTAAACCCTTTGTCCTCCTCTGCTGAATTCTAAATTTCATCCCAGTCCTCAGGTTTGTTGCTTTTTCTGGCCAATTTATATGCCTCTTCCTTGGATTTAACACTATCCCTAATTTCCCTTGTTAGCCACGGTTGAGCCACCTTCCCCGTTTTGTTTTTACTCCAGACAGGGATGTACAATTGTTGAAGTTCATTCATGTGATCTTTAAATGTTTGCCATTGCCTATCCACTGTCAACCCGTTAGAAAAATAGATGCAGGAGTAGGCCATTCGGCCCTTCGAGCCTGCACCTCCATTCAATAAGATCATGGCTGATCATTCCCTCAGTATCCCTTTCCTGCTTTCTCTCCATATCCCTTGATTCCTTTAGCGGTAAGGGCCATATCTAACTCCCTCTTGAATATATCCAATGAACTGGCATCAATAACTCTCTGCAGCAGGGAATTCCACAGGTTAACAACTCTCTGTGAAGAAGTTTCTCCTCATCTCACTCCTAAATGGCCTACTCTGTCCCCTGGACTTCCCCAACATCGGAAACATTCTTCCCACATCTAACCTGTCCAGTCCCTTCAGAATCTTATACGTTTCTATGAGATCCCCTCTCATCCTTCTAAACTCCAGTGAATAAAGGCCCAGTCGATCCAGTCTCTCCTCATATGTCAGTCCAGCCATCCCGGGAATCAGTCTGGTGAACCTTCAATAGCAAGAATGTCCTTCCTCAGATTAGGAGACCAAAACTGAACACAATATTCCAGGTGAGGCCTCACCAAGGCCCTGTACATCTGCAGTAAGACCTCCCTGCTCCTATACTCAAATCCCCTCGCTATGAAGGCCAACATACCATTTGCCTTCTTCACTGCCTGCTGTACCTGCAACTTTCAATGACTGATGAACCATGACACCCAGGTCTCGTTGCACCTTCCCTTTTCCTAATCTGCCGCCATTCAGAAAATATTCTGCCTTTGTGTTTTTGCCCCCAAAGTCACATTTATCCACATTGTACTGCATCTGCCATTCATTTGCCCACTCACCTAACCTGTCCAAGTCACCCTGCAGCCTCTTAGCATCCTCCTCACAACTCACACCGCCACCCAGTTTAGTGTCATCTGCAAACTCGGAGATATTGCACTCAATTCCTTCATCTAAATCATTATTGTATATTGTAAAGAGCTGGGGTCCCAGCACTGAGCCCTGTGGCACTCCACTCGTCACTGCCTGCCATTCTGAAAAGGACCCGTTTATCCCAACTCTCTGCTTCCTGACTGCCAACCAGTTCTCTATCCACGTCAGTACATTACCCTCAATACCATGTGCTTTGATTTTGCACACCAATCTCTTGTGTGGGACCTTGTCAAAAGCCTTTTGAAAGTCCAACTACACCACATCCATTGGTTCTCTCTTGTTGACTCTACTAGTTACATCCTCAAAAACTTCCGGCAGATTTGTCAAACATGATTTCCCTTTCATAAATCCATGCTGACTTGGACTGATCCTGTCACTGCTTTCCAAATGCGCTGCTATTTCATCCTTAATAATTGATTCCAACATTTTTCCCACTACTGATGTCAGGCTAACTGGTCTATAATTACCCGTTTTCTCTCTCTCACCTCTTTTAAAAAGTGGTGTTACATTAGCTACCCTCCAGTCCATAGGAACTGATCCAGAGTCGATAGACTGTTGGAAAATGATCACCAATGCATCCACTATTTCGATGGCCACTTCCTTCAGTACTCTGGGATGCAGACTATCAGGCCCCGGGGATTTATCGGCCTTCAATCCCATCACTTTCCCTGAACACAATTTCCCGCCTAATAAGGATATCCTTCAGTTCTTCCTTCTCACTAGACCCTCGGTCCCCTAGTACTTCCGGAAGGTTATTTGTGTCTTCCTTCGTGAAGACAGAACCAAAGTATTTGTTCAACTGGTCTGCCATTTCTTTGTTCCCCATTATAAATTCACCTGAATCTGACTGCAAGGGACCTACGTTTGTCTTCACTAATCTTTTTCTCTTCACATATTTATAGAAGCTTTTGCAGTCAGTTTTTATGTTCCCAGCAAGCTTCCTCTCGTACTCTATTTTCCCCTTCCTAATTAAACCCTTTGTCCTCCTCTGCTGAATTCAGATTTCATCCTAGTCCTCAGGTTTGCTGCTTTTTCTAGCTAATTTATATGCCTCTTCCTTGGATTTAACACTATCCCTAATTCCCTTGTTAGCCACGGTTGAGCCACCTTCCCCGTTTTATTTTTACTCCAGACAGGGATGTACAATTGTTGAAGTTCATCCATGTGATCTTTAAATGTTTGCCATTGCCTATCCACCGTCAACCCTTTAAGTATCATTTGCCAGTCTATTCTAGCCAATCTCATACCATCGAAGTTACCTTTCCATAAGTTCAGGACACGAGTCTCTGAATTAACTGTGTCACTCTCTATCTTAATAAAGAAGTCTACCATATTATGGTCACTCTTCCCCAAGGGGCCTCACACAACAAGATTGCTAATTAGTCCTTTCTCATTACACATCACCCAGTTTAGGATGGTCAGCCCTCTAGTTGGTTCCTCGACATATTGGTCTGGAAAACCATCACTAATACACTCCAGGAAATCCTCCTCCACCGTATTGCTACCAGTTAGGTTAGCCCAATCTATATGTAGATTAAAGTCGCCCATGATAACTGCTGTATCTTTATTGCACACATCCCTAATTTCTTGTTTGATGCTGTCCCCAACCTCACTACTACTGTTTGGTGGTCTGTACACAACTCCCACCAGCGTTTTCTGTCCTTTGGTATTCCGCAGCTCCACCCATACAGATTCCACATCATCCAAGCTAATGTCCCTCCTTACTATTGCGTTAATTTCCTCTTTAACCAGCAACGCTATCCCACCTCCTTTTCCTCTCTGTCTTTCCTTCCTGCATGTTGAATACCCCTGGATGTTGAGTTCCCAGCCTTGGTCACCCTGGAGCCATGTCTCCGTGATGCCAATTATATCATATTCGTTAATAGCTGCCTGCGCAGTTAATTTGTCCACCTTATTACGAATACTCCTAGCATTGAGGCACAGAGCCTTCAGGCTTGTCTTTTTAACACACTTTGTCCTTTTAGAATTATGTTGTAATGTCGCCCTTTTTGATTTTTGCCTTGGGTTTCTCTGCCCTCCACTTTTGCTTTTCTTCTTTCTATCTTTTGCTTCTGCCCTCTTTTTACTTCCCTCTGTCTCCCTGCATAGGTTCCCATCCCCCTGCCATATTAGTTTAACCTCTCCCCAACAGCACGAGCAAACACTCCCCCTAGGACATTGGTTCCAGTCCTGCCCAGGTGCAGACCGTCCGGTTTGTTCTGGTCCCACCTCCCCCAGAACCAGTTCCAATGTCCCAGGAATTTGAATCCCTCTCCATTGCACCATTCCTGAAGCCACATATTCATCTGAGATATCCTGCGATTCCTACTCTGACTAGCACATGGCACTGGTAGCAATCCTGAGATTACTACTTTTGAGGTCCTACGTTTTAATTTAACTCCTAGCTCCCAAAACTCAGCTTGTAGGACCACATCCCGTTTTTTACCTATATCGTTGGTACCTAGATGTACCACGACAACTGGCTGTTCACCCTCCCCTTCTAGAATGCTCTGCAGCCGCTCCGAGACATCCTTGACCCTTGAACCAGGGAGGCAACATACCTCCTGGAGTCTCGTTTGCAGCCGCAGAAACGTCTTATCTATTCCCCTTACAATTGAATCCCCTATCACTATCGCTCTCCCACTCTTTTTCCTGCCCTCCTCTGCAGCAGAGCCACCCACGGTGCAATGAACTTGGCTGCTGCTGCCCTCCCCTGATGAGTCATCGCCCACAACAGTACCCAAAACGGTTGATCTATTTTGGAGGGAAATGTCCACAGGGAACCCCTGCACTACCTTCCTTCCACTGCTCTGCCTGATGGTCACCCATTCCCTATCTGCCTGTGTAACCTTTACCTGCGGTGTGACCAACTCAATAAACGTGCTATTCACAACATCCTCAGCATCGCGGATGCTCCAGAGTGAATCTATGCGCAGCTCCAGTGCCGCAATGCAGTCTGTCAGGAGCTACACCTGGATACTCTTCCCGCACATGTAGTCGTCAGGGACACTGGAAGCGTCCCTGGCTTCCCACATAGCACAGGAGGAGCATGACACGTGTCTGAGCTCTCCTGCCATGGCTTAACCCTTAAATTGCTTAATTTGGCAACAATGACAATGTTTCTTACTGCTAAGAAAAAGAAAAAAGATAAAGAAAAAGTAAACTACTCACTACTCAACCAGCCAATCACTTACCCTCTTGGCTGTGACGTCACCCTGCAATTACTTTTTACTTCTTTCTTACTTTTGACCCTGTTGCAGCTAGCTGCTCGCTCCACCAGCAACTGCCGCCGATCCCGGACTCCCGCTGGGCCTTTATAGGCCTCTCCTCGCTCCTCCTCCGGCTACTCACTCCACCACCGACTCTCATAAGAACATAAGAAATAGGAGCAGGAGTCGGCCATTTGGCCCCTCGAGCCTGCTCCACCATTCAATAAGATCATGGCTGATCTTATCATGGACTCAGCTCCACTTCCCTGCCCGCTCCCCATAACCCTTAACTCCCCTATTGTTCAAAAATCCATCTATCTCTACCTTAAATATATTCAATGACCCAGCCTCCACAGCTCTCTGAGGTAGAGAATTCCAAAGATTCACGATCCTCTGAGAGAAGAAATTCCTTCTCAATTCCGTTTTAAATGGAGGACCCCTTATTCTGAGACTATGTTCACACAAACACACACACTCTGTCTCACACACTCTCACACACAGACACTCACCCACACTCGTACAATCATACACACGCACGCAATCACACACACTCATACTCTCACGCGCATACACTCACGCACTCTCTCACACTCGCACTCGCACTCACACACACTCGCACTCACACACTCGCACAGACACACACTCGCATTCACATACACAATCACAATCACACGCACACACGTACATACATTCGCACGCACATACTCTCGCACTCTCACGCTCGCACTCTCACACACATTCACACACTCACATACGCTGGGCATGGTGCGCGGAGCTGTTTGGCCATGTCCAGGAAGGAAGAGAGCAGCGCAGCCATGAAAAGCACGTTTGAGCGTGGTCCACAGAAAGACAAGTGAAGACACTAGCAACATCCCTGTTGGAAACATTGGATTAAGACAGCTCAGATGACAGCGATTTTGAAGAGAGACTCACTCGACACATTTACATTCCCAGCAAAAGTTACTGGATTATGTCGAAGGACAGTGTTTACTTCCTCCCTCCCCAGCCCGGGGGGCACTGTGACAGATTGTGCGGCTAGCAACAGCTAAACCCGGTTTCCTTGGGTGTGTGGGTGCGTTGGGCATCGCCGGGAGTTGGCGTGTCCGAGAGTCGGCACGGTCAGGCACCGCACTAGACACATGTTTATTTTGCCAAGTTTCTGTTTCTAGGTGAGTCCGAAGGAGCTGAAGGATGCCCTCCGCAGACAGTGGTCTCAGCTGTCCGATAAAAAGCGGCTCAAGTGGATCAGCAAAGCCCTGGAGCTGCAGAAAGAGTACGAGGTAAGGACGGCATCCAGCATCACCGTTCAACCATCTGCACTCAGCATTGACCACAAAGAGCAACATAACCCATTACTACTGAGGGAGTGCCGCACTGTCGGAGGGGCAGCACTGAGGGAGTGCCGCACTGTCGGAGGGGGCAGCACTGAGGGAGTGCTGCACTGTCGGAGGGGGCAGCACTGAGGGAGTGCTGCACTGTCGGAGGGGCAGTACTGAGGGAGTGCTGCACTGTCGGAGGGGCGGTACTGAGGGAGTGCCGCACTGTCGGAGGGGGCAGCACTGAGGGAGTGCTGCACTGTCGGAGGGGGCAGTACTGAGGGAGTGCCGCACTGTCGGAGGGGGCAGCACTGAGGGAGTGCTGCACTGTCGGAGGGGCAGTACTGAGGGAGTGCTGCACTGTCGGAGGGGGCAGTACTGAGGGAGTGCTGCACTGTCGGAGGGGCAGTACTGAGGGAGTGCTGCACTGTCGGAGGGGGCAGTACTGAGGGAGTGCCGCACTGTCGGAGGGGCAGTACTGAGGGAGCGCCGCACTGTCGGAGGGGGCAGTACTGAGGGAGTGCCACACTGTCGGAGGGGGCAGTATTGAGGGAGCGCTGCACTGTCGGAGGGGGCAGTACTGAGGGAGTGCTGCACTGTCGGAGGGGCAGTACTGAGGGAGTGCCGCACTGTCAGAGGGGCAGTACTGAGGGAGTGCCGCACTGTAGGAGGGGGCAGTACTGAGGGAGTGCTGCACTGTCGGAGGGGCAGTACTGAGGGAGTGCCGCACTGTCGGAGGGGCAGTACTGAGGGAGTGCTGCACTGTCGGAGGGGGCAGTACTGAGGGACTGCCGCACTGTAGGAGGGGGCAGTACTGAGGGAGTGCTGCACTGTCGGAGGGGGCAGTACTGAGGGAGTGCCGCACTGTCGGAGGGGGCAGTACTGAGGGAGTGCCGCACTGTCGGAGGGACAGTACTGAGGGAGTGCCGCACTGTCGGAGGGGCAGTACTGAGGGAGTGCCGCACTGTCGGAGGGGGCAGTACTGAGGGAGTGCCGCACTGTCGGAGGGGGCAGTACTGAGGGAGTGCCGCACTGTCGGAGGGGCAGTACTGAGGGAGTGCCTCACTGTCGGAGGGGCAGTACTGAGGGAGTGCCGCACTGTCGGAGGGGGCAGTACTGAGGGAGTGTCGCACTGTCGGAGGGGCAGTACTGAGGGAGTGCCGCACTGTCGGAGGGGCAGTACTGAGGGAGTGCCGCACTGTCGGAGGGGCAGTATTGAGGGAGTGCCGCGCTGTCGGAGGGGCAGTACTGAGGGAATGTCGCACTGTCGGAGGGGCAGTATTGAGGGAGTGCCGTACTGAGGGAGTGCCTCACTGTCGGAGGGGCAGTACTGAGGGAGCGCCGCACTGTCGGATGGGCAGTACTGAGCGAGCGCCGCACTGTCGGAGGGGGGGTACTGAGGAAGTGCCGCACTGTCGGAGGGGCAGTACTGAGGGAGTGCCGCACTGTCGGAGGGGCAGTATTGAAGGAGCGTCGCACTGTCGGAGGGGCAGTACTGCGAGAGTGCCGCACTGTCGGAGGGGCAGTACTGAGGGAGTGCCGCACTGTCAGAGGGGCAGTACTGCGAGAGTGCCGCACTGTCGGAGGGGCAGTATTGAGGGAGTGCCGTACTGAGGGAGTGCCGCACTGTCGGAGGGGCAGTACTGAGGGAGCGCCGCACTGTCGGAGGGGCAGTACTGAGGGAGCGCTGTACTGTCGGAGGGGCAGTACTGAGGGAGCGCCGCACTGTCGGAGGGGCAGTACTGAGGGAGCGCTGTACTGTCGGAGGGGCAGTACTGAGGGAGTGCCGCACTGTCGGAGGGGCAGTACTGAGGGAGCGCTGTACTGTCGGAGGGGCAGTACTGAGGGAGTGCCGTACTGTCGGAGGGGCAGTACTGAGGGAGTGCCGCACTGTCGGAGGGGCAGTACTGAGGGAGCGCTGCACTGTCGGAGGGGCAGTCTTTCGAGTGAGCTGTTTAACCAATGTATGCCACCTCAGACGGATTAAATTGAACCGATAGCACTATTTTGAAGCGAGCAGGGGAGTTCTCCCCGGTATATTTATCCCTCAACCAACATTACTAAAGTAAAAACAGAAAATGCTGGAAATACTCAGCAGGTCAGGCAGCATGTGTGGAGCGAGAAATCGAGTTATTGTTTCGGCTCTATGTCCTTTCATCAGAGCTGGCGATTAGTCGTTCGCGTTTTAACAGTTTAACCTAACACAGATTATCTGGTCATTGTCACATTGCTGTTTGTGGGAGCTTGCTGTGCACAGATTTGCCACCGCATTTCCTACATTACAACAGTGACTACACTTCAGAAAGTACTGCATTGGATGTAAAGCGCTTTGGGATGTCCTGAGGTTGTGAAAGGCGCTATAGAAATGCAAGTCTTTCTTTCAGGATTTAAAATGGGAGTCTCAGCTGGTGAGCTTTTATGCCGAATTGTTTGTTGCAGGTTACGAGGAGAGTTTATGTCGAAGCTCACCCAGATTTGAACTTTGAGGAACCCGCCAAGTCCGTTCTAACCAAAGCCGAGCGACAGCTGAAAGATAAATTTGACGGACGACCAACAAAGCCGCCTCCGTGAGTCATCAGACAAAGGGAGGGCCCCGGGGGTGGGGGTGCTGTTAATTTTCTCCAGAGGGCACTGGCCTTTGCCGTAGGATCTGGTCCACTGGTACTGGGAGGCCCCGGGTACATCACCCAAGCAGTGAGCCCAGACAGCGGGGGTTGGGCTGCTATTTGACCATTTTAGACTTCACTGTCGAGCACTCAGGTGATCTGTACTTCCAGACGTTGTCAGCAGATGGTGATCAGGAGCGGGGAGCTCTGTTTTCTATCCTCTCTTCCTAACCCAGACATGCCGAGTCAACATATCACACTGGCTGATGTCAACTAGCCCAGCACACGTCAGGCACACTCGGTACGTGCAATGAATCTGGACTCATTTACAGCATGGCTTAGATACAGAGTAAAGCTCCCTCTACACTGTCCCATCAAACACTCCCAGGGCAGATACAGGGGGGTAGATACAGAGTAAAGCTCCCTCTACACTGTCCCATCAAACACTCCCAGGGCAGGTACAGCACGGGGTTAGATGCAGAGTAAAGCTCCCTCTACACTGTCCCATCAAACACTCCCTGGGCAGGTACAGCATGGGGTTAGATACAGAGTAAAGCTCCCTCTACACTGTCCCATCAAACACTCCCAGGGCAGGTACAGGGTGTTAGATACAGAGTAAAGCTCCCTCTACACTGTCCCATCAAACACTCCCAGGGCAGGTACAGGGGGTTAGATACAGAGTAAAGCTCCCTCTACACTGTCCCATCAAACACTCCCTGGGCAGGTACAACACGGGGTTAGATGCAGAGTAAAGCTCCCTCTACACTGTCCCATCAAACACTCCCAGGGCAGGTACAGGGGGTTAGATACAGAGTAAAGCTCCCTCTACACTGTCCCATCAAACACTCCCTGGGCAGGTACAACACGGGGTTAGATGCAGAGTAAAGCTCCCTCTACATCGAACAATGTGTCTCAATCCAACACACTCCAATGAGACATTATCACACTTCCCATATCAGCCATCTGCAACCTCCCTGACGTTCGAAGCTGGGAGGGGATTAGCATTGAAACTGCGATCCTGACCGAGACTGCCCAAACCCATATCGCAAAACCCCCCCCAGACGGGAGATTTCAATTCCGTCAGACTGGGCTGATTAAAGCATTTCCCAGAGCTGTCTACCCCGCTGCGCTGGGCCCTGTCTCTCCCAGAGCTGTCTACCCCGCTGCGCTGGGCCCTGTCTCTCCCAGAGCTGTCTCCCCCACTGCGCTGGGCCCTGTCTCTCCAGGAGCTGTCTCCCCCACTGCGCTGGGCCCTGTCTCTCCCAGAGCTGTCTACCCCTGTGCCCTGTCTCTCCCAGAGCTGTCTACTCCTGTGCCCTGTCTCTCCCAGAGCTGTCTACCCCACTGCGCTGGGCCCTGTCTCTCCCAGAGCTGTCTATCCCTGTGCCCTGTCTCTCCCAGAGCTGTCTACCCCTGTGCCCTGTCTCTCCCAGAGCTGTCTACCCCACTGCGCTGGGCCCTGTCTCTCCCAGAGCTGTCTACCCCTGTGCCCTGTCTCTCCCAGAGCTGTCTACCCCACTGCGCTGGGCCCTGTCTCTCCCAGAGCTGTCTACCCCACTGCGCTGAGCCCTGTCTCTCCCAGAGCTGTCTACCCCACTGCACTGGGCCCTGTCTCTCCCAGAGCTTGTCTACCCCTGTGCCCTGTCTCTCCCAGAGCTGTCTACCCCACTGTGCCGGGCCCTGTCTCTCCCAAAGCTGTCTACCCCACTGCACTGGGCCCTGTCTCTCCCAGAGCTTGTCTACCCCTGTGCCCTGTCTCTCCCAGAGCTGTCTACCCCACTGTGCCGGGCCCTGTCTCTCCCAGAGCTGTCTACCCCGCTGCTCTGCGCTGCTGCTCCAGGCTGAATATCTGAAGCTTGTTATTATTTCAGGAACGGATACTCATTGTACTGTGCCGAGCTGATGGTTAACATGAAGGACGTTCCCAGCACAGAGCGCATGGTGCTGTGCAGCAAGCAGTGGAAGGTCATGTCACAGAAAGAGAAGGACATGTACCAGAAGCGGTGCGAGCAGGTGAGAGACACGCTGAGTCCGGAGCTCCCCACACAGCACCAGGAATTCAAACACAGACTGAGAGACGCAGGGCATTGGAGGGGTTTAAAATTACACAGGGGTGAGATAGAATGGAATGTTTTCAGAGATTGAGGGTTCTCGAAGTAGGGAACTTTGGAACAGGAGGAGGCCATTCAGCCACTCGAGCCTGTTCTGCCATTCAATTCGATCATGGCTGATCTGTATCTTAACTCCATCCAGCCAGCATGGTTCCATAACCCTAAATACACTTGCCTATCTCTGTAATCTCCTGCAGCCCCACAACCAGAATTAGAGATGTCTGCACTCCTCTAATTCTGCCCTCCTGAGCATCCCTGATTATAATCGCTCAAACATCGGTGGCCGTGCCTTCTGTTGCCTGGGCCCCAAGCTCTGGAACTCCCTCCCTAAACCTCTCCGCCTCTCTACTTATCTTTCCTCCTTCAAGACGTTCCTTAAAACCGACCTCTTTGACCAAGCTTTTGATCACCTGCACTAATTTCTACTTATGCGGCTCGGTGTCAAATTTTTATCTCATAATACTCCTGTGATTCGCCTTATAAATACCAGTTGTTGTTATATTCTCTAGAGTTGTGATCTCATTGAAACATACAAAATTCTCAGAGGGAGGATGTTCCCCCCGGGCTGGGGAGTCTAGAACCAGGGGCCACAGTCTCAGGATAAGGGGTCGGCCATTTAGGACTGAGATGAGGAGAAATTTCTTCACTCAGAGGGGGGTGAATCTTTGGAATTCTCTGCCCCAGAGGGCTGTGGAGGCTCAGTCGTTGAGTATATTCAAGACAGAGATCGATAGATTTTGGATATTAAGGGAATCAAGGGATATGGGGATAGTGCAGTTGAGGTGAAGATCAGCCGTGATCTTAGTGAATTTTATTTATTTGTTCACGGACTGTGGGCGTCACTGGCAAGGCCAGCATTTAATGTCCATCCCTAATTGGCCGCGAGAAGGTGGTGGTGGGCTGCCTTACACAACTGAGTGACTTGCTGGGCCATTTCAGAGTCAATCACATCGCTGTGGTTCTGGAGTCACATGTAGGCCCAGACCGGGTAAGGACGGCAGATTTCCTTCCCTGAAGGACATTAGTGAACCAGATGGGTTTTTCACAATAATGTGGTGGTTTCATGGTCACCATCACTGATACTAGCTTTTTATTCCACATTTTTTGTTTTATTTAATGAAAGTGCCGTGGTGAGATTTGAACCATGTACCCAGGCCTCTGTGTTACGAGTCCAGTAACATAACCGTTGGCTACCACACTTCGGCTCCTATTTCTTATGTTCTTATCAGAAGGTAAAAGGAAAAACTGTGAGTTTGAAGTAAAAGCCGAGAATGGTGGGGATCCCGAGAAGGTGAACGAGCTCCTGGAAAGAGTAATGTCAGATTGCCAGGTTCCCGCTGTGAACACTTCCTCCAATACATGGAGGACCCCTGAAGCTTCACAAGCTCTCTCTTCTCTTTCCAGCTGCTCAAACTAAAGATCGTGAGTTAAAATCCCACCGGGGCAAGTTGTGGAACTGAATTGAATAAATCTGATAATCTGTCAGCTGGCACCAGGAAACATCACCATGGCAATTGCCAAATTGTCGTAAAAACCCAACTGTGTCACTGATGTCCTTCGGGGAAGGGAGCCCCCCCTCCCCGGGCCTGGTCTGGGCTCCAGTGCCACCGTGTTTGCCGACTCAATACCCTCTGAACTGGCCGAACATTGCACTCGGCTGTAGGAGACCAGCCTGTAACTCGCGATGGGTCCGAGCACCAACAAACAGGAATTAACTGGCCTTTGCTCTTTGCTCACAGAACAGCGACTTCACCTCGTTGATTCACTGAGTGTGAAGCGCTTTGAGACATTTGAGAGTGGTGGTACGATACTGAATATACAGGCCATTTGGCACAACCAATCCCTGCCAGTGCTTATACCAGCCGCCTCCCACCCCTCTTCATCGCACCCTATCACCATATCCTTCGATTCATTTCTCCCTCGTGTTTACCGAGCTGCCTCTGAAATGCATCGATACTATTTGCCTTAAACACTCCCTGTGTCAGCGAGTTCCACATTCTCACCGCTCTCTGGGTAAAGAGGTTGATCCTGAATTCCTTACTGAAATTCTTAGTGACTGTCTTATATTGATGGCCCCTAGTTCGGGACCACCCACAAGTGAAAACATCTTCTCTACAACTATCCGATCAAACCTCTTCATAGTCTTTTTTCTAAAGAAAAGTGGCGTGGCCTTTTCAATCCTTCCTGATAAATATTTCTTCTCAGTTCTGGTGTCATCCTTGTAAATCTTAAGAACATCAGAAATAGGAGCAGGAGTAGGCTATTCGGCCCCTCGAGCCTACTCCACCATTTAATACGATCATGGATGATCCGATTATGGACTCAGCTACACTTCCCCGCCCGCTCCCCATAACCCCTTCTCCCCTTATCGGTTAAGAAACTGTCTCTCTCTGTCTTAAATTTATTCAATGTCCCAGCTTCCACAGCTCTCTGAGGCAGAGAATTCCACAGATTTAAACCCTCTGAGAGAAAAATTCCTCCTCATCTCAGTTTTAAATGGGCGGCCCCTTATTCTACTATGCCCCCTAGTTCTAGTCTCCCCTATTAGTGGAAACATCCTCTCTGCATCCACCTTGTCAAGCCCCCTCATAATCTTATACGTTTCTATAAGATCACCTCTCATTCTTCAGAATTCCAATGAGTAGAGGCCCAACCTACTCAACCTTTCCTCATAAGTCAAACCCCTCATCTCCGGAATCAACCGAGTGAACCTTCTCTGAACTGCCTTTCGTAAATATGGAAACCAAAACTGTACGCAGCACACCAATACCCTGTATAACTGTAGCAAGACTTCCCTGCTTTTATACTCCTTTGTAATAAAGGCCAAGATTCCATTGGCTGCCTTGATCACTTGCTGTACCTGCATACTATCCTTTTGTGTTTCATGCACAAGTAGCCCCAGGCCCCACTGTACTGCGGCACTTTGCAATCTTTCTCTATTCAAATAATAACTTGCTCTTTGATTTTTTTCCTGCCAAAGTGCATGACCTCACACTTTCCAACATTATACTCCATCTGCCAAATTTTTGCCCACTCACTTAGCCTGTCTATGTCCTTTTGCAGATTTTGTGTGTCCTCCTCACACATCTTTGTATCGTCAGCCAACTTGGCTACGTTACACTCAGTCCTTGCATCTTTTTTGCACCTTTTCCAGCGTCTCTATATCTGCTCTCGTGTTGTGACTCGCATTTTCTGTTCCTTCCTTAGAAGAAGAAGCTTTACGAGTCTGAGATGGTGCGATTCCTCGAGGTGAGTAAACGGCCTTTCCTGCATCCTGTGTCATCCTCACCCGTGCTGTACCTGCCCTGGGAGTGTTTGATGGGGCAGTGTAGAGGTAGCTTTACCCTGTATCTAACCCATGCTCAACCTGCCCTGGGAGTGTTTGATGGGACAGCGTAGAGAGAGCTTGACTCTGTATCTAACCCTGTGCTGTACCTACCCTGGGAGTGTTTGATGGGACAGTGTAGAGGGAGCTTTACTCTGTATCTAACCCCGTGCTGTACCTGCCCTGGGAGTGTTTGATGGGGCAGTGTAGAGGGAGCTTTACTCTGTATCTAACCCCGTGCTGTACCTGCCCTGGGAGTGTTTGATGGGACAGTGTAGAGGGAGCTTTACTCTGTATCTAACCCTGTGCTGTACCTACCCTGGGAGTGTTTGATGGGACAGTGTAGAGAGAGCTTTACTCTGTATCTAACCCCGTGCTGTACCTGCCCTGGGAGTGTTTGATGGGACAGTGTAGAGGGAGCTTTACTCTGTATCTAACCCCGTGCTGCACCTGCCCTGGGAGTGTTTGATGGGACAGTGTAGAGGGAGCTTTACTCTGAATCTAACCCCGTGCTGTACCTGCCCTGGGAGTGTTTGATGGGACAGTGTAGAGAGAGCTTTACTCTGTATCTAACCCCGTGCTGTACCTGCCCTGGGAGTGTTTGATGGGACAGTGTAGTGGGAGCTTTACTCTGTATCTCAACCTTTTCCATTCGCTCTTTTTCTCTTTGCCTCATTCTGTCTTTCTTGATTATTTTTTCCGTTGACCACCTTTTTCTCTGTCTCCCTCTGTGTGTCTTATGTATATTTTGTTTGTCTATTGCTGAATTGTGGGTATCATTGGCTTGACCAGCATTTATTATGTCGGCAAATTTCTGAGAAGTGCAGAAACTATAGGGCAGTAATAGAAGGGGATTTCAATTAGCCCAATATTAACTGGGATAAAATTAGTGAAAGGTATCGAGGGTGCAGAGTTCCTAAAACTGCATTCAGGAGAACTTTTTTAGCCAGTACGTAGCAAGCCCAAAAAGGGAGGGGGAGGTTCTGGACTTAGTTTTAGGGATTGAAGCTGGATAGGTGGAAGGGGTGTCAGTGAGAGAGCATTTTGGTGCTAGTGATCATAATTCAGTTAGATTTAAGGTAGTTATGGAAAAGGACAAAGATAGACCAGGAATGACAGTTCTCAACTGGGGAAAAGCCAATTTTACTGAGCTGAGATGTGATTTACCCAAGGTGGACTGGAAACAGCTACTAAAAGGTAAAGCAGTGTCAGAGCAGTGGGAGGCATTCAAGGAGGAGATAGGGTTCAGAGCAAGCCCTGTAGGTTACCGCACTTCAGGTGCACATCCAAGTACGTTTTAAATGTGGTGAGGGTTTCTGCCTCTACCACCCTTTCAGGGCGTGAGTTCCAGACCCCCATCACCCTCTGGGTGAAGAAGTTTCTCCTCAAATCCCCTCTAAACCTCCTACCAATTACTTTAAATCTATACCCCCTGATTGTTCACCCCTCTGCTAAAGGAATAGGTCCTTCCTATCCACTCTATCTAGGCCCCTCATAATTTTATACACCTCAATAAAGTCTCCACTCAGCCTCCTCTGTTCCACTGAAAATAACCCCAGCCTATCCAATCTTTCCTCATAGCTAAAATTATCCAGTCCAGGCAACATCCTCGTAAATCTCCTCTGTACCCTCTAGTGCAATCACATCTTTCCTGTAATGTGGTGACCAGAACTGCACACAGTACTCCAGCTGTGGCTGAACCAGTGTTTTATACAGTTCAAACATAACCTCCCTGCTCTTATATTCTATGCCTCGACTAATAAAGGCAAATATTCGATATGCCTTATCTGCCTGTCCTGCTACCTTCAGGGATCTGTGGACATGCACTCCAAGGTCCCTTTGTTCCTCTACACTTCTCACTTGCCTCGTTATCCCTCCCCAAATGCATTACCTCGCACTTTCCTGGATTGAATTCCATTTGAGACTGTTCTGCCCACCTGACCAGTTCATTGATATCTTCCTGCAGTCTACAGCTTTATTCATTATCAACCGCTCGGCCAATTTTTGCATCATCTGCAAACTTCTTAATTATACCCCCTATATTCAAATCTAAATCGTTGATATATACCACAAAAGCAAGGGACCCAGTACTGAGCCCTGCGGAACCCCATTGGAAACAACCTTCCAGTCACAAAAACACCCATCAACCATTACCCTTTGCTTCCTGCCTCTGAGTCAATTTTGGATCCAACTTGCCACTTTGCCCTGGATCCCATGGGCTTTTACTTTCGTGACCAGTCTGCCATGTGGGACCTTATCAAAAGCTTTCCTAAAATCCATATGCACTACATCATACACACTGCCCTCATCGACCCTCCTGGTTACCTCCTCAAAAAATGCAGTCAAGTTAGTCAGACATGACCTTAACAAATCCATGCTGACTTATATTTGATTAACCTGTGCCTTTCTAAATGAAGATTTATCCTGTCCCTCAGAATTTTTTCCAATAATTTTTCCTCCGTTGAGGTTAGGCTGACTGGCCTGTAATTACTCGGTCTATTCCTTTCTCCCTTTTCAAACAACGGTACCACATTAGCAGTCCTCCAGTCCTCCGGCACCACACCTGTAACCAGAGAGGATTGGAAAATGATGGTCAAACCTCTGCTATTTCCTCTCTTGCTTCTCTTAGCAGCCTGCGATCCATTTCATCTGGGCCTGGGGATTTATCCACTTTCAAAGATGCAAAACTCCTGAATACTTCCTCTCTCACTATGTTTATTTCATCTAATATTTCACACTCCTCTTCCCTGATTGCAATGTCTGCATCGTCCCTCTCTTTTGTGAAAACAGATGCAAAATATTCATTAAGAACCGTACCCACGTCTTCCTCCTCCACTCACAGATTACCTTTATGGTCCCTCATAGGCCCTACTCTTTAGTTATCCTCTTGTTCTTAATGTATTTATAAAACATCTTTGGGTTTGTCTTGATTTTACTTGCCAAAATGTTTTCATGCTCTCTGCTTTCCTAATTTCCCTTTTAATTTTGCCTCCTGCACATTCTATACTTCTCTAGGGGTTCTGCAGTATTGAGCCCTCGGTATCTGTCATAAGCCTCCCTTTTTTCCTTTATCCTACCCTGTATGCTCCTTGACATCCAGGGGTTCTAGATCCGTTAGTCCCACCCTTTTTCTTTAAGGGAACAGACTTGCTGTTTCGCACTTTAATGAAGTGAATTTAAATTCCCCAGCTACCATGTGTATGTGATTGTGTGTGTCACACTGTCTCTGTGTGTTCTTCTCGATCTCTGTCGCCTCCCACCTCCCACCTCCTCCCTATCTCGTGTCAGCTGTGGCTCAGTGGGTAGCGCTCCCACCTCTGAGTCAAGGTTGTGGGTTCAAGTCCCACTCCAGGAACTTGAGCGCAAAAATCTCGGCTGACACTCCAATGCAGTGCTGAGGGAGTGCCGCACAGTCGGAGGGGCAATACTGAGGGAGCGCTGCGCTGTTGGAGGTGCCGTCTTCCAGATGAGACGTTAAACCGAGGCCCCGTCTTCTCTAACATCAGTAGTGGGGAAAATGTTGGAATCAATTATTAAAGATGAAATAGCAGCGCATTTGGAAAGCTGTGACAGGATCGGTCCAGGTCACAATGGATTTATAAAAGGGAAATCATGCTTGAGAAATCTTCTAGAATTTTTGAGAACGTAACTGGTAGAGTGGACAAGGGAGAACCAGTGGATGTGGTATATTTGGACTTTCAAAAGGCTTTTGACAAGTTCCCACACAAGAGATTGGTGTGCAAAATTAAAGCACAAGGTATTGGGGAACATAAGAACATAATAATTAGGAACAGGAGTAGGCCATCTAGCCTCTCGAGCCTGCTCCGCCATTCAATAAGATCATGGCTGATCTGGCCGTGGACTCAGCTCCACTTACCCGCCCGCTCCCCATAACCTTTAATTCCCTTATTGGTTAAAAATCTATCTATCTGTGACTTGAATACATTCAATGAGCTAGCCTCAACTGCTTCCTTGGGCAGAGAATTCCACAGATTCACAACCCTCTGGGAGAAGAAATTCCTTCTCAACTCGGTTTTCAATTGGCTCCCCCGTATTTTGAGGCTGTGCCCCCTAGTTCTAGTCTCCCCGACCAGTGGAAACAATCTCTCTGCCTCTATCTTGTCGATCCCTTTCATTATTTTAAATGTTTCTATAAGATCACCCCTCATCCTTCTGAACTCCAACGAGTAAAGACCCAGTCTACTCAATCTATCATCATAAGGTAATCCCCTCATCTCCGGAATCAGCCTAGTGAATCGTCTCTGTACCCCCTCCAAGGCTAGTATATCCTTCCTTAAGTATGGCGACCAAAACTGCACGCAGTACTCCAGGTGCGTCCTCACCAATACCCTGTACAGTTGCAGCAGGACCTCCCTGCTTTTGTACTCCATCCCTCTCGCAATGAAGGCCAACATTCCATTCGCCTTCCTGATTACCTGCTGCACCTGCAAACTAACTTTTTGGGATTCATGCACAAGGACCCGCAGGTCCCTCTGCACCGCAGCATGTTGTAATTTCTCCCCATTCAAATATTATTCCCTTTTTTTGTTTTTTTTCCCAAAATAGATGACCTCACACTTTCCGACATTGTATTCCATCTGCCAAACCTTAGCCCATTCGCTTAACCTATCTAAATCTCTTTGCAGCCTCTCTGTGTCCTCTACACAACCCGCTTTCCCACTAATCTTTGTGTCATCTGCAAATTTTGTTACACTACACTCTGTCCCCTCTTCCAGGTCATCTATGTATATTGTAAACAGTTGTGGTCCCAGCACCGATCCCTGTGGCACACCACTAACCACCGATTTCCAACCCGAAAAGGACCCATTTATCCCGACTCTTTGCTTTCTGTTAGCCAGCCAATTCTCTATCCATGCTAATACATTTCCACTGACTCCGCGTACCTTTGTCTTCTGCAGTAACCTTTTGTGTGGCACCTTATCGAATGCCTTTTGAAAATCTAAATACACCACATCCATCGGTACACCTCTATCCACCATGCTCGTTATATCCTCAAAGAATTCCAGTAAATTAGTTAAACATGATTTCCCCTTCATGAATCCATGCTGCGTCTGCTTGATTGCACTATTCCCATCGAGATGTCCCGCTATTTCTTCCTCAATGATAGTTTCAATCATTTTCCCCACTACAGATGTTAAACTAATGTCCTGACGTGGATAGAGAACTGGTTGGCAGACAGGAAGCAGAGAGTCGGGATAAATGGGTCCTTTTCAGAATGGCAGGCAGTGACTAGTGGGGTGCCTCAGGACTCAGTGCTGGGACCTCAGCTATTTACTATATACAATAATGATTTAGATGAAGGAATTGAATGTTATATCTCCAAGTTTGCAGATGACACTAAACTGGGTGGCGCTGTGAGCTGTGAGGAGCTAAGAGGCTGCAGGGTGACTTGGATAGGTTAGGTGAGTGGGCAAACGCATGGCAGATGCAATATAATGTGGATAAATGTGAGGTTATCCACTTTGGGGGCAAAAACACGAAGGCAGAATATTATCTGAATGGTGACAGATTAGGAAAAGGGGAGGTGCAACGAGACCTGGGTGTCATGGTACATCAGTCATTGAAAGTTGGCATGCAGGTACAGCAGGCAGTGAAGAAGGCAAATGGTATGTTGGCCTTCATAGCTAGGGGATTTGAGTATAGGAGCAGGGAGGTCTTGCTGCAGTTGTACAGGGCCTTGGTGAGACCTCATCTGGAATATTGTGTTCAGTTTTGGTCTCCTAATCTGAGGAAGGACGTTCTTGCTATTGAGGGAGTGCAGCGAAGGTTCACCAGACTGATTTCAGGGATAGCAGGACTGACATACGAGGAGAGACTGGATCAACTGGACCTGTATTCACTGGAGTCTAGAAGGATGAGAAGGGATCTCATAGAAACATATAAAATTCTGACGGGATTGGACAGGTTAGATGCAGGAAGAATGTTCCCGATGTTGGGGATGTCCAGAACCAGGGCTCACAGTCAAAGGATAAGGGGTAAGCCATTTAGGACCGAGATGAGGAGAAACTTCTTCACTCAGAGAGTTGTTACCCTGTGGAATTCCCTACCGCAGAGAGTTGCTGATGCCAGTTCATTGGATATATTCAAGAGGGAGTTAGATATGGCCCTTACGGCTAAAGGGATATGGAGAGAAAGAAATGGGGTACTGAGGTGAATGATCCGCCATGATCTTATTGAATGGTGGTGCAGTCTCGAAGGGCAGCATGGCCTACTCCTGCACCTATTTTCTATATTTCTATGCTGTCTCAGGTGGACGTAAACTTAGAAACATAGAAACATAGAAAATAGGTGCAGGAGTAGGCCATTCGGCCCTTCAAGCCTGCACCGCCATTCAATGAGTTCATGGCTGAACATGCAACTTCAGTACCCCATTCTTGCTTTCTCGCCATACCCCTTGATCCCCCTAGCAGGAAGGACTACATCTAACTCCCTTTTTGAATATATTTAGTGAATTGGCATCTTCCTGTGGTAGAGAATTCCACAGGTTCACCACTCTCTGGGTGAAGAAGTTTCTCCTCATCTCGGTCCTAAATGGCTTCCCCCTTATCCTTAGACTGTGACCCCTGGTTCTGGACTTCCCCAACATTGGGAACATTCTTCCTGCATCTAACCTGTCTAAACCCGTCAGAATTTTAAACGTTTCTATGAGATCCCCTCTCATTCTTCTGAACTCCAGTGAATACAAGCCCAGTTGATCCAGTCTTTCTTGATATGTCAGTCCCGCCATCCCTGGAATCAGTCTAGTGAACCTTCGCTGCACTCCCTCAATAGCAAGAATGTCCTTCCTCAAGTTAGGAGACCAAAGCTGTACACAATACTCCAGGTGTGGCCTCACCAAGGCCCTGTACAACTGTAGCAACACCTCCTTGCCTCTGTACTCAAATCCCCTCGCTATGAAGGCCAACATGCCATTTGCTTTCTTAACCGCCTGCTGTACCTGCATGCCAACCTTCAATGACTAATGTACCATGACACCCAGGTCTCGTTGCACCTCCCCTTTTCCTAATCTGTCACTATTCAGATAATAGTCTGTCTCTCTGTTTTTACCACCAAAGTGGATAACCTCATATTTATCCACATTATACTTCATCTGCCATGCATTTGCCCACTCACCTAACCTATCCAAGTCACTCTGCAGCCTCATAGCATCCTCCTCGCAGCTCACACTGCCACCCAACTTAGTGTCATCGCAAATTTGGAGATACTTCATTTAATCCCCTCGTCTAAATCATTAATGTACAATGTAACAGCTGGGGCCCCAGCACAGAACCTTGCGGTACCCCACTAGTCACTGCCTGCCATTCTGAAAAGTACCCATTTACTCTTACTCTTTGCTTCCTGTCTGACAACCAGTTCTCAATCCATATCAGCACACTACCCTCAATCCCATGTGCTTTAACTTTGCACATTAATCTCTTGTGTGGGACCTTGTCGAAAGCCTTCTGAAAGTCCAAATATACCACATCAACTGGTTCTCCCTTGTCCACTCTACTGGAAACATCCTCAAAAAATTCCAGAAGATTTGTCAAGCATGATTTCCCTTTCACAAATCCATGCTGACTTGGACCTATCATGTCACCTCTTTCCAAATGCGCTGCTATGACATCCTTAATAATTGATTCCATCATTTTGCCCACTACCGATGTCGGGCTGACCGGTCTATAATTCCCTGTTTTCTCTCTCCCTCCTTTTTTAAAAAGTGGGGTTACATTGGCTACCCTCCACTCCATAGGAACTGATCCAGAGTCTGTAGAATGTTGGAAAATGACTGTCAATGCATCCGCTATTTCCAAGGCCACTTCCTTAAGTACTCTGGGATGCAGTCCATCAGGCCCTGGGGATTTATCAGCCTTCAATCCCATCAATTTGCCCAACACAATTTCCCGACTAATAAGGATTTCCCTCAGTTCCTCCTCCTTACTTGACCCTCTGACCCCTTTTATATCCGGGAGATTGTTTGTGTCCTCCTTAGTGAATACCGAACCAAAGTACTTGTTCAATTGGTCTGCCATTTCTTTGTTCCCCGTTATGACTTCCCCTGATTCTGACTGCAGGGGACCTACGTTTGTCTTTACTAACCTTTTTCTCTTTACATATCTATAGAAGCTTTTGCAGTCCGTCTTAATGTTCCCTGCAAACTTCCTCTCGTACTCTCTTTTCCCTGCCCTACTCAAACCCTTTGTCCTCCTCTGCTGAGTTCTAAATTTCTCCCAGTCCCCAGGTTCGCTGCTATTTCTGGCCAATTTGTATGCCACTTCCTTGGCTTTAATACTATCCCTGATTTCCCTTGATAGCCACGGTTGAGCCACCTTCCCTTTTTTATTTTTACGCTAGACAGGGATGTACAATTGTTGTAGTTCATCCATGCGGTCTCTAAATGTCTGCCATTGCCCATCCACAGTCAACCCCTTTGGTGTTCTGCAGCTCTACCCATATAGATTCCACATCATCCAAGCTAACAATTGCATTAATCTCCTCTTTAACCAGCAATGCTACCCCACCTCCTTTTCCTTTTATTCTATCCTTCCTGAATGTTGAATACCCTTGGATGTTGAGTGCCCAGCCCTGATCATCCTGGAGCCACGTCTCTGTAATCCCAATCACATCATATCTGTTAACATCTATTTGCACAGTTAATTCATTCACCTTATTACAGATACTCCTATTGCACTCTTTTGAAGAAGAGCAGGGGAGTTATTCCCGGTGTCCAGGCCAGTATTTAGTCAACCAACATCACTAACACAGATTATCTGGTCATTATCACATTGCTGTTTGTGGGAACTTGCTGTGCGCAAGTTGGCTGCCGCGTTTCCCACATTACAACAGTGATTACACTTCTAAAGTACTTCATTGGCTGTAACGTGCTTTGAGACGTCCAGTGGTCATGAAAGGCGCTATATAAATGCAAGTCTTTCCTTTCTGTGCACTGGCTGCCCGTATATCTACCTCTCCCTGTTGGTACTTGCTATGAAGTTGTGTTGTGAAGATTATCTGAATAATGAAATGTTGCTGTTTTGCAGAGTCTCCCAGGTGAAGAGCGGGAGAGAGTGTTACTGGAGGAGAAAATCGGAGGAAGCAGAATCATAAACAGCATCTCAACAAACGCACAGAGCAATAGCCCTCAGCAGGCCAAATCCAGCGCCCCCAGCTCACCGTCCTCGCTAACCTGCAAGGTGAGTCCTGCTGAGACCGATTGACCGGTGTGGGGCTGGCCCAATAGCAGACAGCAACAGAAGAATGTCGCTCAGCCCCTTGGGCCTATTACACAGGAACAGGAGGAGGCCATTCAGCCCCTCGAGCCTGTTATACAGGGACAGGAGGTGGCCCATTCAGTCCCTCAAGCCTGTTACACAGGAACAGGAGGAGGCCGTTCAGCCCCTCGAGCCTGTTACACAGGAAAAGGAGGAGGCGTTCAGCCCCTCAAGCCTGTTACACAGGAACAGGGGGAGACCATTCAGCCCCTCGAGCCTGTTACGCAGGAGGAGGCCGTTCAGCCCCTCAAGCCTGTTACACAGGAACAGGGGGAGACCATTCAGCCCCTCGAGCCTGTTACGCAGGAGGAGGCCGTTCAGCCCCTCAAGCCTGTTACACAGGAACAGGAGGACGCCCATTCAGCCCCTCGAGCCAGTTACACAGGAACAGGAAGCTCATTCAGCCCCTCGAGCCTGTTACACAGGAACAGCAGGAGGCCTTTCAGCCTCTCGAGCCTGTTACACAGGAACAGGAGGAGGCCATTCAGCCCCTCGAGCTTGTTACACAGGAACAGGAGGAGGCCCATTCAGCCCCTCAAGCGTGTAACACAGGAACAGGAGGAGGCCCATTCAGCCCCTCGAGCCTGTTACACAGCAACATAGAAACATAGAAAGTAGGTGCAGGAGTAGGCCATTCGGCCCTTTGAGCCTGCACCGCCATTCAATAAGATCATGGCTGATCATTCCCTCAGTACTCCTTTCCTGCTTTCTCTCCATACCCCTTGATCCCTTTAGCCGTAAGGGCCATATCTAACTCCGTCATGAATATATCCAATGAACTGGCATCAACAACTCTCTGCGGCAGGGAATTCCACACGTTAACAGCTCTCTGAGTGAAGAAGTTTCTCCTCATCTCAGTCCTAAATGGCCTATCTCTTATCCTAAGACCCTGGTTCTGGACTTCCCCAACATCGGGAACATTCTTCCTGCGTCTAACCTGTCCAGTCCCGTCAGAATCTTATACGTTTCTATGAGATCCCCTCTCATCCTTCTAAACTCCAGGGAATAAAGAACATAAGAATTAGGAATAGGAGTAGGCCATCTAGCCCCTCAAGCCTGCTCCGCCATTCAACAAGATCATGGCTGATCTGGCCGTGGACTCAGCTCCACTTACCCGCCCGCTCCCCGTAATCCTTAATTCCCTTAATGGGTTAAAAATCTATCTATCTGTGACTTGAATACATTCAATGAGCTAGCCTCAACTGCTTCCTTGGGCAGAGAATTCCACAGATTCACAACCCTCTGGGAGAAGAAAATCCTTCTCAACTCAGTTTTAAATTGGCTCCTCCGTATTTTGAGGCTGTGCCCCCTAGTTCTAGTCTCCCCGACCAGTGGAAACAACCTCTCTGCCTCTATCTTGTCTATCCCTTTCATTATTTTAAATGTTTCTATAAGATCACCCCTCATCCTTCTGAACTCCAACGAGTAAAGACCCAGTCTACTCAATCTATCATCATAAGGTAACCCCCTCATCTCCGGAATCAGCCTAGTGAATCGTCTCAGTACCCCCTCCAAAGCTAGTATATCCTTCTGTTAGATCTCTTAATTTCCAATGAAATACGAACTCCGATGGTAGTTTAAACTTTTTTTAAAAATTCGTAGCCAATCGTTCCAATTCTTTGTCAAATCACAAACGCCAGAGGTCACCCTGCACACATCAAGGATCACTCTGCGCCAATGCTCTTAGCCAAAAGGCCTAGAGCCACTGCACCGTTCCTGGAAGTACTGCATATATAATCTTGGCAAAGAGTAACAAGCTGCTGGCTGATTGCCAGTTCCTTTGTCTTACTGAAACTACATGGTCAAAATGGCTGTATTGAAACCTGGATCAATTTACAGAAAACAACTCGCCTTCTTTGACCTTATTGGCTCACTACCCAAGGGTCCTAAAATGTCAAGTTGATTGATGGCTTAATGCAACATGCTACCACTCATGTAGCATCTCTGACTTGTTGTCTGTGAATTTTCACAGTCTGTCTAAATGCAGCCTGTTTGAATTCTCTATCACCTTCCTTAAGTAAGGTGACCAAAACTGCACGCAGTACTCCAGGTGCGGCCTCACCAATACCCTGTACAGTTGCAGCAACACCTCCCTGCTTTTGTACTCCATCCCTCTCGCAATGAAGGCCAACATTCCATTCACCTTCCTGATTACCTGCAAACTAACTTTTTGAGATTCATGCACAAGGACCCCCAGGTCCCTCTGCACCGCAGCATGTTGTAATTTCTCCCCATTCAAATAATATTCCCTTTTACTGTTTTTTTCTGACATTGTATTCCATTTGCCAAACCTTAGCCCATTCGCTGAACCTATCTAAATCTCTTTGTAGCCTCTCTGTGTCCTCTACACAACCCGCTTTCCCATTAAACTTCGTGTCATCTGCAAATTTTGTTACACTACACTCAGTCCTCTCTTCCAGGTCATCTATGTATATTGTAAACAGTTGTGGTCCCAGCACCGATCCCTGTGGCACACCACTAACCACCGATTTCCAACCGGAAAAGGACCCATTTATCCCGACTCTCTGCTTTCTGTTCGCCAGCCAATTCTCTATCCATGCTAATACATTTCCTCTGACTCCGCGTACCTTTATCTTCTGCAGTAACCTGTTGTGTGGCACCTTATCGAATGCCTTTTGGAAATCTAAATACACCACATCCATCGGTACACCTCTATCCACCATGCTCGTTATATCCTCAAAGAATTCCAGTAAATTAGTTAAACATGATTTCCCCTTCATGAATCCATATTGCGTCTGCTTGATTGCACTATTCCTATCTAGATGTCCCGCTATTTCTTCCTTAATGATAGCTTCAAGCATTTTTCCCACTACTACAGATGTTAAAGACCCAGTTGATCCAGTCTCTCCTCATATGTTAGTCCAGCCATCCCTGGAATCAGTCTGGTGAACCTTCGCTGCACTCCCTCAATAGCAAGAACGTCCTTCCTCAGATTAGGAGAGCAAAACTGAACACAATATTCCAGGTGAGGCCTCACCAAGGCCCTGAACAACTGCAGTAAGACCTCCCTGCTCCTCCCCTAGCTATGAAGGCCAATATGCCTTTTGCCTTCTTCACCGCCTGCTGTACCTACATGCCAACTTTCAATGACTGATGTACCATGACACCCAGGTCTCGTTGCACCTCCCCTTTTCCTAATCTGCCGCCATTCAGATAATATTCTGCCTTCGTGTTTTTTCCCCCAAGATGGATAACCTCACATTTATCTACATTATACTGCATCTGCCATGCATTTGCCCACTCACCTACCCTGACCAAGTCACCCTGCAGCCTCTTAGCGTCCTCCTCACAGCTCACACCGCCACCCAGTTTAGTGTCATCTGCAAACTTGGAGATATTACACTCAATTCCTTCATCTAAATCATTAATGTATATTATAAAGAGCTGGGGTCCTGTGGCACTCCACTGCCATTCTGCCTGCCATTCTGAAAAGGACCCGTTTATCCCAACTCTCTGCTTCCTGTCTGCCAACCAGTTCTCTATCCACGTCAGTACATTACCCCCAATACCATGTGCTTTGATTTTGCACACCAATGTCTTGTGTGGGACCTTGTCAATAGCTTTTCAAAGTCCAAATACACCACATCCACTGGTTCTCCCTTGTCCACTCTGCTAGTTACATCCTGAAAAAATTCCAGAAGATTCGTTAAGCATGATTTCCCTTTCATAAATCCATGCTGACTTGGACCGATCCTGTCACTGCTTTCCAAATGCACTGCTATTTCATCTTTAATGATTGATTCCAACATTTTCCCCACTACTGATGTCAGGCTAACCGGTCTATAATTACCCGTTTTGTCTCTGCTTTTTAAAAAAGTGGTGTAACATTAGCTACCCTCCAGTCCATAGGAACTGATCCAGAGTCGATGGACTGTTGGAAAATGATCACCAATTCATCCACTATTTCTAAGGGCACTTCCTTAAGTACTCTGGGATGCAGACTATCTAGCCCCGGGGATTTATCGGCCTCCAATCCCGTCAATTTCCCCAACACAATTTCCCGCCTAATAAGGATATCCTTCAGTTCCTCCTTCTCACTAGACCCATGATCCCTAGTACATCCGGAAGGTTATTAGTGTCTTCCTTCGTGAAAACAGAACCAAACCTATTTGTTCATTTGGTCTGCCATTCTTTGTTCCCCATTATAAATTCACCTGAATCTGACTGCAAGAATCCTACGTTTGTCTTCACTAATCTTTTTCTCTTCACATAGCTATAGAAGCTTTTGCAGTCAGTTTCTATGTTCCCTGCAAACTTCCTCTCGTACTCTATTTTCCCCCTCCTAATTAAACAGTTAGTCTTCCTCTGTTGAATTCTAAATTTCTCCCAGTCCTCAGGTTTGTTGCTTTTTCTAGCCAATTTATATGTCTCTTCCTTGGTTTTAACATTATACTTCATCTGCCATGCATTTGCCCACTCACCTAACCTATCCAAGTCACTCTGCAGCCTCATAGCATCCTCCTCGCAGCTCACACTGCCACCCAACTTAGTGTCATCCGCAAATTTGGAGATACTACATTTAATCCCCTCGTCTAAATCATTAATGTACAATGTAAACAGCTGGGGCCCCAGCACAGAACCTTGCGGTACCCCACTAGTCACTGCCTGCCATTCTGAAAAGTACCCATTTACTCCTACTCTTTGCTTCCTGTCTGACAACCAGTTCTCAATCCATGTCAGCACACTACCCCCAATCCCATGTGCTTTAACTTTGCACATTAATCTCTTGTGTGGGACCTTGTCGAAAGCCTTCTGAAATTCCAAATATACCACATCAACTGGTTCTCCCTTGTCCACTCTACTGGAAACATCCTCAAAAAATTCCAGAAGATTTGTCAAGCATGATTTCCCTTTCACAAATTCATGCTGACTTGGACCTATCATGTCACCTCTTTCCAAATGCACTGCTATGACATCCTTAATAATTGATTCCATCATTTTACTCACGACCGATGTCAGGCTGACCGGTCTATACTTCCCTGCTTTCTCTCTCCTTTTTTAAAAAGTGGGGTTACATTGGCTACCCTCCACTCCATAGGAACTGATCCAGAGTCTATGGAATGTTGGAAAATTAGAGTCAATGCATCCTCTATTTCCAAGGTCACCTCCTTCAGTACTCTGGGATGCAGACCATCAGGCCCTGGGGATTTATCGGCCTTCAATCCCATCAATTTCTCCAACACAATTTCCCGACTAATAAGGATTTCCCTCAGTTCCTCCTTCTTACTAGACTCTCTGACCCCTTTTATATCCGGGAGGTTGTTTGTGTCCTCCTTAGTGAATACCGAACCAAAGTACTTGTTCAACTGATCTGCCATTTCTTTGTTCCCAGTTATGACTTCCCCTGATTCTGACTGCAGGGGACCTACGTTTGTCTTTACTAACCTTTTTCTCTTTACATATCTATAGAAGCTTTTGCAGTCCGTCTTAATGTTCCCTGCAAGCTTCTTCTCGTACTCTCTTTTCCCTGCCCTAATCAAACCCTTTGTCCTCCTCTGCTGAATTCTAATTTCTCCCAGTCCCCTGGTTCGCTGCTATTTCTGGCCAATTTGTATGCCACTTCCTTGGCTTTAATATTATCCCTGATTTCCCTTGATAGCCACGGTTGAGCCACCTTCCCTTTTTTATTTTTACGTCAGACAGGGATGTACAATTGTTGTAGTTCATACATGCGGTCTCTAAATGTCTGCCATTGCCCATCCACAGTCAACCCCTTAAGTATCATTCGCCAATCTATCCTAGCCAATTCATGCCTCATACCTTCAAAGTTACCCTTCTTTAAGTTCTGGACCATGGTCTCTGAATTAACTGTTTCATTCTCCATCCTACTGTAGAATTTCACCATATTCTGGTCACTCTTCCCCAAGGGGCCTCGCACAACGAGATTATTAATTAATCCCCTCTCATTACACAACACCCAGTCTAAGATGGCCTCCCCCGTAGTTGGTTCCTCGACATATTGGTCTAGAAAACCATCCCTTATGCACTCCAGGAAATCCTCCTCCACCGTATTGTTTCCAGTTTGGTTAATCTATATGCATATTAAAGTCACCCATGATAACTGCTGCACCTTTATTGCATGTACCCCTAATTTCCTGTTTGATGCTATCCCCAACATCACTACTACTGTTTGGTGGTCTGTACACAACTGCCACTAACGTTTTTTGCCCTTTGGTATTCCGCAGCTCCACCCATAGAGATTCCACATCATCCAAGCTAATGTCCTTCCTAACTATTGCATTAATCTCCTCTTTAACCAGCAAAGCCACCCCACCTCCTTTTCCTTTCTGTCTATCCTTCCTAAATGTTGAATACCCCTGGATGTTGAGTTCCCAGCCTTGGTCACCCTGGAGCCATGTCTCTGTGATGCCAATCACATCGTATCCGTTAACTGCTATCTGCACAGTTAATTTGTCCACCTTATTCCGAATACTCCTCGCATTGAGGCACAGAGCTTTCAGGCTTGCCTTCTTAACACACTTTGACCCTTGAGCCACCTTCCTCATTTTATTTTTACTCCAGACAGGGTTGTACAATTGCTGAAGTTCATCCATGTGATCTTTAAATGTTTGCCATTGCTTATCCACCGTCAACCCTTTAAGTATCCTTTGCCAGTCTATTCTAGCCAAGTCACGCCTCATACCGTCGAAGTTACCTTTCCTTAAGTTCAGGACCCTAGTTTCCGAATTAACTGTGTCACTCTCCATCTTAATAAAGAATTCTACCATATTATGGTCACTGTTCCCCAAGGGGCCTCGCACAACAAGATTGCTAATTAGTCCCTTCTCAGTCATCATGGCGACTTTAATCTACATATTGATTGGGCTAATCAATTGGGCTGCGGTGGAGGATTATTTCCTGGAGTTTATTAGGGATGGTTTTCTCGACCAATATGTCGAGGAACCAACTAGAGAGCTGGCCATCCTAGACTGGGTGATGTGTAATGAGACGAGCAGGAGGAGGCCCATTCAGCCCCTCGAGCCTGTTACATAGGAACAGGAGGAGGCCCATTCAGCCCCTCGAGCCTGTTACATAGGAACAGGAGGAGGCCCATTCAGCCCCTCGAGCCTGTTACACAGGAACAGGAGGAGGCCCATTTAGCCCCTCGAGCCTGTTACACAGGAACAGGAGGAGGCCCATTCAGCCCCTCGAGCCTGTTACACAGGAACAGGAGGAGGCCCATTCAGCCCCTCGAGCCTGTTCCATCATTTGATTATAACAAGTCTGACCTCTACCAACTCAAGTTACCCGGCCCTGCTCCATATCCCTTGACGCCTTTACCCAACAAAAATACCCATCTCGGTTTTGAAAGCTCCGACTGACCCCCAGCCTCAGCAGCGTTTTATGCGGGGGAGAGAGTTCCAGATCCCCACAGCCCGCTGTGTGAAGACATACTTCCTGACATCACCCCTGAGTGGCCGGGCTCGGACTGTAAGGTGATGCCCCCTTGTTTTGGGCTCCCCCACCGGAGGGAATGGTTTCTCCCGATCTCTCCCCTATTGAATCCCTGTCTCATTTTAAGCACCTCGATTAGTTCATCCCTCAACCTTTGGTACTCGAGGGAATCCAAGCCCACTCTGTGCAGCCTGTCCTCGGCATTTAACCCTTTTTAGCCCCAGCTATCATTCTGGTGAGTCTGCGCTGCTCGCCCTCCGAGGGCAATATATTCTCCCTGAGGGGCAAGGCCCAGGACTGGACTGGATGCAGTCACAGCCGAACGGGGTCTGACCACGCTCCGTACAACTGTAGCCTCACTATACTCCTTTATATTCCCGCCCCCTGAGATATTACGATGGTCGAGCAGGTGGTCTCTGTGTTCGATGGTGGAGGCCGACACCAACACTGGGCCCCTAAAGCTGCCAAAGGCCGAACCCCCAACATCGGGACCCCTGAGAGTGCAGGTCACAGGTCACAGCTTTTCACTCGTGTGTCAGTTTCTCGGTCCCAGACTAACTGTATAACCGTGTTCAGCTACCATCCGACGTGTAGCCACCAGCTGTGTTTCGTGCATTAGTCTATCGCCCATATCTGGGGCTACATGAGCAATGCACCATGGAGAGGGGGTGAGTGGCGACACCGCCCCACCTGCTCCGCCACCAGGAGGCGCACAAGAGCAGCCCCGATGGCCAACTTGCCCACTGAGTGTTGAAATGACTTTTGCTGTGATCCTGGCGGAGTGCAGAGGGAACGGTGGGTGGGGGGGGGCGGTGGAGCGGGAAGTCTCTAATCCTGGGCCGCATCTCCCTGCTTGCACTTTCCAGCTCTGTAAAATCTAATGAATTCCCGGGAATCGGACCATTGGGAATCTGCTGGGTGGAGTGACATTGGCGAGTATTGTGACATCATTTGAATTCAGTTCAAACAGAAAATTTGGGAATTAAAATCTGGATTCAGTTAAACTGTTGGATTGTGCGGGGGTCACTGATGTCCTTTAGGGAAGGGGACCTTACCCATTCTGGTTCTATTTGTGACTCGAATCCCACACTAAAGTGGTTGACCTTTAATTGCCCTCTGAAGTGACCCCGCAAGACCTCCTGCAAACGGTTCAAGATGTCTCCCCGGTTCCTGGGGCCAATATTTATCCCTCAACCAACATTACTAAAACAGATTATCTGGTCATTGCCACATTGCTGTTTGTGGGAGCTTGCTGTTTCCTACATTACAACAGTGACTACGCTTCAAAAAGCATTTCACTGGCTGTAAAGCGCTTTGAGACGGCCCGAGGTCCTGAAAGGCGCTATCGAAATGCAAGTCTTTCTTTACCTGACAGCACAGTGGGAACACCTTCGTCACACGGACTGTTGAAGAAGGCAGCTCGCCACCACCTTCCCAGGGCGGTTAGAGATGGGCAATAAATGCCAATCCTGCCAGCGACGCCCACATCCCAGGAATTTTTTTTGTAAGGCGGTATCTGAAGGGGCAGCAACGCGATCGCAGAGAGACGCCAGCGAGCTCAGCTCAGTTAGAGGGGGCTGCACTTCCCCTCAGTGCTCCGGTGGATTGAAGGGATCAGTCCGATGGGGTTCCTGTCCCTTTCACCATCCCCTGGTGTGTGTGCTGCTCGCGCCCAACTGTGATGCACACTGCGGTTGAGTAGCCTGCTGACCCAACCGGTGTGACGGAGAGCCAGGCGGGCAAAGCTGGCAGCCAGTAACCATAGAACCCGTACCCCAGTGAGAGTCAGTGTGTGTGGGACCCATACCCCAGTGAGAGTCAGTGTGTGTGGGACTGTACCCCTGTGAGGGTCAGTGTGTGTGGGACCCGTACCCCAGTGAGAGTCAGTGTGTGTGGGACCCGTACCCCAGTGAGAGTCAGTGTGTGTGGGACCTGTACCTCAGTGAGAGTCAGTGTGTGTGGGACTGTACCCCTGTGAGGGTCAGTGTGTGTGGGACCCGTACCCCAGTGAGAGTCGGTGTGTGTGGGACTGTACCCCAGTGAGAGTCAGTGTGTGTGGGACCCGTACCCCAGTGAGAGTCAGTGTGTGTGGGACTATACCCCAGTGAGAGTCAGTGTGTGTGGAACCCGTACCCCAGTGAGGGTCAGTGTGTGTGGGACCCGTACCCCAGTGAGAGTCAGTGTGTGTGGGACTGTACCCCAGTGAGAGTCAGTGTGTGTGGAACCCGTACCCCAGTGAGAGTCGGTGTGTGTGGGACTGTACCCCAGTGAGGGTCAGTGTGTGTGGGACTGTACCCCAGTGAGAGTCAGTGTGTGTGGAACCCGTACCCCAGTGAGAGTCAGTGTGTGTGGGACTGTACCCCAGTGAGAGTCAGTGTGTGTGGGACCCGTACCCCAGTGAGAGTCAGTGTGTGTGGGACTGTACTCCAGTGAGGGTCAGTGTGTGTGGGACCCGTACCCCAGTGAGGGTCAGTGTGTGTGGGACCCGTACCCCAGTGAGAGTCAGTGTGTGTGGGACTGTACCCCAGTGAGGGTCAGTGTGTGTGGGACCCGAACCCCAGTGAGAGTCAGTGTGTGTGGGACCCGTACCCCAGTGAGAGTCAGTGTGTGTGGGACTGTACCCCAGTGAGAGTCTGTGTGTGTGGGACCCGTATCCCAGTGAGAGTCTGTGTGTGTGGGACCCGTATCCCAGTGAGAGTCAGTGTGTGTGGGACCCGTACCCCAGTGAGAGTCAGTGTGTGTGAGACCCGTACCCCAGTGAGAGTCAGTGTGTGTGAGACCTGTACCCCAGTGAGAGTCAGTGTGTGTGGGACCCGTACCCCAGTGAGAGTCAGTGTGTGTGGGACTGTACCTCAGTGAGAGTCAATGTGTGTGGGACTGTACCCCAGTGAGAGTCAGTGTGTGTGGGACCCGTATCCCAGTGAGAGTCAGTGTGTGTGGGACCCGTACCCCAGTGAGAGTCAGTGTGTGTGGGACCCGTACCCCAGTGAGAGTCAGTGTGTGTGAGACCTGTACCCCAGTGAGAGTCAGTGTGTGTGGGACCCGTATCCCAGTGAGAGTCAGTGTGTGTGAGACTGTACCCCAGTGAGAGTCAGTGTGTGTGGGACTGTACCCCAGTGAGAGTCAGTGTGTGTGGGACTGTACCCCAGTGAGAGTCAGTGTGTGTGGGACTGTACCCCAGTGAGAGTCAGTGTGTGTGGGACTGTACCCCAGTGAGAGTCAGTGTGTGTGAGACCTGTACCCCAGTGAGAGTCAGTGTGTGTGGGACTGTACCCCAGTGAGAGTCAGTGTGTGTGGGACTGTACCCCAGTGAGAGTCAGTGTGTGTGGGACTGTACCCCAGTGAGAGTCAGTGTGTGTGGGACCTGTACCCCAGTGAGAGTCAGTGTGTGTGGGACTGTACCCCAGTGAGAGTCAGTGTGTGTGGGACTGTACCCCAGTGAGAGTCAGTGTGTGTGGGACCCGTACCCCAGTGAGAGTCAGTGTGTGTGGGACCTGTACCCCAGTGAGAGTCAGTGCCTTGAGGAGTGAAGGCCTAGAAACTGGCTAAGGAAGAGTGTGAAGGTGCATTCAAAGTGTGGAGTGATTCTCACCGTGGTCTCTGTGTTTTACACTCCTGTGTCAGGATGTCTAGATAGGGACAGGAGAAGGCCATACAGTCCCTCCAGCCTGTTCCTTCATTGAATGTGATCACAGCTAGCCTGTGCCTCAGCCGATTGTGTTTTATTTATTTGCTAACTACCGGCAGAGTGTTCTGCAGATAATTTGCGGCCTCAGCCAATTCATTTCCTGAATCTTCCCTCTGGCTCCACAGAGTGTCCCGGATCGCCCGCAACAGCCCATCTCCGCCATGTTCCTCTTCTTCCAGGAGAAGCGCAAGGACAATCCCGACCTGACGGAGAGTGAGCTGACACGGCAGCTGGCCAGGATGTGGAACGAACTGTCGGAGCGGAAGAGGGTAGGGGTCGGATCGCCTGGCGCTGGCCTGCGCCCGCACTCTCCCCTTCGATCGATGCCCCGTCACTCCCTCCAACTCCGCTCCCTTTCCCTCCTCAACCCACTGGAGGACTGTGAAGCCGCAGCCAGATATTTCGCTATTTGCTGCCTTTGTCGGACTGAGATCGGGAACTTTATCAGTTGGAATCGATGTTCCCGGCTCTCAGCGCCCCCCGGGCTGTAATAGGGAGACCCTTCATCTCTTCATCCCTTAATCCCTACTGGCTCTGAGTCCAGTTCACCCTTTCTGCTCTTTCATCCATCGTGTAGGCCAGCCCTGCGGTCCGGTATTCACCTGTCCCTTCACCATCCTCCCCTCTCCTCATCTTCCCCCCTCTTCACCGCCACCCCCACCCCTCTCCACCCCCCTGCCCTTTCCTTCCCCCCATTCCCTCACTCACCCCTCCCCCCCGCCCTGCTACTCCACCCCACCCACCCCCCCGCCCCATGCACACACACACCCTTCCATCTCCCTACCTTCCCCCCTCCCACACCATCCCCACTCCTACAACCTTCCCGCTATCCCCCTCTTGGTGTGGAAGCATGGGGTAAACTGGCGGGAGGGGGGAGTGGGGATTGTGGGGTGGAGGTGAGAGAGGGGGGAGTGAGAATGGGGCAGGAGGCGAGTGAGGATGAGGGGGGAGGGGAGCGTGGGGAGGGGAGCGTGGGTGAAACATAGAAAATAGGTGCAGGAGCAGGCCATTCGGCCCTTCGAGCCTGCATCACCATTCAGTAAGATCATGGCTGATCATTCCCTCAGGACCCCTTTCCTGCTTTCTCTCCATACCCCTTGATCCCTTTAGCCATAAGGGCCATATCTAACTCCCTCTTGAATATAATCCAATGAACTGGCCTCAACAACTCTCTGCGGCAGGGAATTCCACAGGTTAACAACTCTCTGAGTGAAGAAGTTTCTCCTCATCTCAGTCCTAAATGGCTTACCCCTTATCCTTAGACTGTGTCCCTGGTTCTGGACTTCGCCAACATCGGCAACAATCTACCCGCATCTAACCTGTACCATCCCATCAGAATCTTATATGTTTCTATGAGATCCCCTCTCATCCTTCTAAACTCCAATGTATAAAGGCCCAGTTGATCCAGTCTCTCCTCATATGTCAGTCCCGCCATCCCGGGAATCAGTCTGGTGAACCTTCGCTGCACTCCCTCAATAGCAAGAATGTCCTTCCTCAAGTTAGGAGACCAAAACTGTACACAATACTCCAGGTGTGGCCTCACCAAGGCCTGTACAACTGTAGTAACACCTCCCTGCCCCTGTACTCAAATCCTCTCGCTATGAAGGCCAACAAGCCATTTGCTTTCTTAACCGCCTGCTGTACCTACATGCCAACCTTCAATGACTGATGTACCATGACACCCAGGTCTCGTTGCACCTCCCCTTTTCCTAATCTGTCACCATTCAGATAATAGTCTGTCTCTCTGTTTTTACCATCAAAGTGGATAACCTCACATTTATCAACATTATACTTCATCTGCCATTCTTTTGCCCACTCACCTAACCTATCCAAGTCACTCTGCAGCCTCATAGCATCCTCCTCGCAGCTCACACTGCCACCCAACTTAGTGTCATCTGCAAACTTGGAGATATTAACTGAGTTCCTTCATCGAAAATCATTGATGTATATTGTAAATAACTGGGGTCCCAGCACTCAGCCCTGCGGCACTCCACTAGTCACTGCCTGCCATTCTGAAAAGGACCCGTTTATCCCGACTCTCTGCTTCCTGTCTGCCAACCAGTTCTCTATCCACGTTAGTATATTACACCCAATACCATGTGCTTTGATTTTGCACACCAATCTCTTGTGTGGGACCTTGTCAAAAGCCATTTGAAAATCCAAATGCACCATATCCACTGGTTCTCCCTTGTCCACTCTACTAGTTACATCCTCAAAAAATTCCAGAAGATTTGTCAAGCATGATTTCCCTTTCATAAATCCATGCTGACTTGGACCGATCCTATCACTGCTTTCCAAATGCGCTGCTATTTCATCCTCAATAATTGATTCCATCATTTTCCCCACTACTGATGTCAGGCTAACCGGTCTATAATTACTCGCTTTCTCTCTCCCTCCCTTTTTAAAAAGTGATGTTACATTAGCTACCCTCCAGTCCATAGGAACTGATCCAGAGTCGATAGACTGTTGGAAAATGATCACCAATACATCCACTATTTCTAGTGCCACTTCCTTAAGTACTCTGGGATGCAGACTATCAGGCCTCGGGGATTTAGCGGCCTTCAATCCCATCAATTTCTCTAACGCAATTTCCCGCCGAATAAGGATATCCTTCAGTTCCTCCTTCTCACTAGACCCACTGTCCCCTAGTACTTCCGGAAGGTTATTTGTGTCTTCCTTCGTGAAAACAGAACCAAAGTATTTGCTCAATTGGTCTGCTGTTTCTTTGTTCCCCATTATAAATTCACCTGAATCCGACTGCAAGGGACCTACGTTTGTCTTCAATAATCTTTTTCACTTCACATATCTATAGAAGCTTTTGCAGTCAGTTTTTATGTTCCCGGCAAGCTTCTTTTCGTACTCTATTTTTCCCCTCTGAATTAAACCCTTTTCCTCCTCTGTTGAATTCTAAATTTCTCTCAGTCCTCAGGTTTGCTGCTTTTTCTGGCCAATTTATATGCCTCTTCCTTGGATTTAACACTATCCTTAATTTCCCTTGTTAGCCACGGTTAAGCCACCTTCCCCATTTTATTTTTACTCCAGGCAGGGATGTACAATTGCTGAAGTTATCCATGTGATCTTTAAATGTTTGCCATTGCCTATCCACCGTCAACCCTTTAAGAATCGTTTGCCAGTCTATTCTAGCCAATTCACACCTCAAACCATCGAAGTTACCTTTCCTTAAGTTCAGGACCCTAGTTTCTGAATTAACTTTGTCACTCTCCATCCTAATAAAGAATCCTACCATATTATGGTCACTGTTCCCCAATGGGTCTCACACAACAAGATTGCTAATTAGTCCTTTCTCATTACACATCACTCAGTCTAGGATGGCCAGCTCCCTGGTTGGTTCCTCGACATATTGATCTAGAAAACCATCCCTAATACACTCCAGGAAATCATCCTCCACCGCATTGTTACCAGTTTGGTAGCCTAATCAATATGTAGATTAAAGTCGCCCATGATAACTGCTGTATATTTATTGCATGTGTTCCTAATTTCTTGTTTGATGCTGAACCCCACCTTACTACTTCTGTTTGGTGGTCTGTACACAACTCCCACTGCGTTTTCTGCCCCTTGATATTCCGTAGCTCCACCCATACCGATTCCACATCATCCAAGCTAATGTCCTTTCTTACTATTGCTTTAATTTCCTCTTTAACCAACAATGCCACCCCGCCTCCTTTTCCTTTCTGTCTATCCTTCCTAAATGTTGAATGTCCCTGGATGTTGAGTTCCCAGCCTTGGTCACCCTGGAGCCATGTCTCCGTGATGCCAATTACATCAGATCCGTTAACTGCTATCTGCGCAGTTAATTCGTCCACCTTCTTCCAAATACTCCTCGCATTGAGGCACAGAGCCTTCAGGCTTGTCTTTCTAACACACTTTGCCCCTTTAGAATTTTGCTGTAATGTGGCCCTTTTTGTTTTTTGCCTTAGGTTTCTCTGCCCTCCACTTTTACTTTTCTTCTTTCTATCTTTTGCTTCTGTCCCCATTCCACTTCCCTCTGTCTCCCTGCATAGGTTCCCATCCCCCTGCCATATTAGTTTAACTCCTCCACAACAGCATGAGCAAACACTCCCCCTCGGACATTGGTTCCGGTCCTGCCCAGGTGCAGACTGTCCGGTTTGTACTGGTCCCACCTCCCCCAGAACCGGTTCCAATGTCCCAGGAATTTGAATCCCTCCCTGCTGCACCACTGCTCAAGCCACATATTCATCTGAGCTGTCCTGCGATTCCTACTCTGACTAGCACGTGGCACTGGTAGCAATCCTGAGATTACTACTTTTGAGGTCCTACTTTTTAATTTAGCTCCTAGCTCCTTAAATTCATCTTGTAGGACCGCATCTGTTTTTTACCGATATCGTTGGTACCAATGTGCACCATGACAACTGGCTGTTCACCCTCCCTTTTCAGAATGCCCTGCACCCGCTCCGAGACATCCTTGACCCTTGCACCAGGGAGGCAACATACTATCCTGGAGTCTCGGTTGCAGCCGCAGAAACGTCTATCTATTCCCCTTACAATTGAGTCCCCTATCACTATCGCTCTCCCACTCTTTTTCTTGCCCTCCTGTGCAGCAGAGCCAGCCACGGTGCCATGAACTTGGCTGCTGCTGCCCTCCCCTGATGAGTCATCCCCCTCAACAGTACCCAAAGCAGTGTATCTGTTTTGCAGGGGGATGACCGCAGGGGACCCCTGCACTACCTTCCTTGTACTGCTCTTCCTGTTGGTCACCCATTCCCTATCTGGCTGTGTACCCTTTATCTGCGGTAAGACCAACTCAATAAACATGCTATTCACATCATTCTCAGCATCGTGGATGCTCCAGAGTGAATCCACCCGCAGCTCCCGTGCCATAATGAGGTCCGTCAGGAGCTGCAGGTGGATGCACTTCCCGCACACGTAGTCGTCAGGGACACCGGAAGCGTCCCTGACTTCCCACATAGTACAGGAGGAGCATAACACGTGTCCAAGCTCTCCTGCCATGACTTAACCCCTACATAAACTTTAATTTGGCAACAACAATGCTAAATGTTACTTACTGATAAAGAAAAGAAAAGGAAAAACTACTCACCAATCACCAGCCAATCACTTTCCCCCTTGGCTGTAACGTCACCTTTAGATTTCTTCCGACTTATTTTTGCCTTCTCCCTGCTGCAGCTGCACCGACTGGCCTTTATAGGCCTCTCGACGTCACACTCCGCCTCCTCGACTCCCCGCCGGGAAAGGGGGCTGGGGAGGGTGAGGGACAGGGGAGATGAGGGTAGGGGAGATGGTGGAGGGGAGTGTGAGGGGGAGTGGGGAGTGGGCAGGGGAGAGTGGGGGAGAGGGAAGCGAAGGGCGGGGAGGGTTGAGGGGGAGGGGTGGGGAGAGAGATGGGGGAGTGAGAGGGATATCTCCGTGCCGACTTTGCCCTGCTCTGGTCGCTGATTATCGGATCTCTTCATTTCACCGTTTACCAGGAAAAGTACAAGAAGATGGAAAGGACCTTGAAGGCAGAACACGAGCAAAAGATGCAGAACTTCCTGAAGGAGAAGAAGGAGGCGGGGAGCACGAGGAAAGGGAGACTGCCCGAGTCGCCCAAAACGGCCGAGGAGATTTGGGAGCAGACGGTGATCAGAGATTACATGGCAAAGCACCGGGTGAGTGACCCTGGGCCCAGCTGATCGGCTTCAGTTTTACGTTTCTGTTCTCGAGATGTGGGTGTCGCTGGCAAGGCCGGCATTTATTGCCCGTCCCTAGTTTCCCTGGAGAAGGTGGTGGTGAGCCGTCTTCTTGAACTGCTGCAGTCCGTGTGGTGAAGGTGGTCCCACAGTGCTGTTAGTGACTTGCATTTTTATAGCGCCTTTCACAACCGCAGGACGTCCCAAAACGTTTCACTGCCAATGAAGTACGTTTTGACATGTAGTCACTGTTGTAATGTGGGAAACACGGGAACCAGTTAGCGCACAGCAAGCTCCCACAAACAGCAATTTGATAATGACCAGATAATCTGTTTTAGTAATGTTGGTTGAGGGACACCGGCTCTTCAAGATAGTACCATGGGATCTTTTATATCTACCTGAGAGAGCAGACAGGGCCTCGGTTCAATGTCTCATCTGAAAGACGGCACCTCTGACAGTGCGGCGTTCCCTCAGCACTGCACTGGGAGTGTCAGCCTAGGTTTTGTGCTCAAATCCCTGGAGTGGGCCTTGAACCCACAACCTTCTGACTCAGAGGCGAGAGTACTGCCCACTGAGTCACGGCTAACATCCAAGTAGGGAGTTGCTGGATAGTGAACAGCGATGATGAAAGAACGGCGATATATGTCCATTTCGGGAGGAGGGGAGTTGACTTGGAGGGGATCCTGGAGGTTCCCACAGCATTGTTGCTCTTGTCCAGTCGGTCGCGGGGGAGGGAGGTGCTGTCGGAGTAACCTTGGTGACAGGAATAGTCACCTGATCTTCAGTGAAGGAGTCGGATTCATGGTTTTCTGAGGCTCCCTCTATCTGACAGGCACCAGACATGCATTGTTCCTCTTCTATATCTATTCCTAATATATTCAAAAGCTTGTATCTGCCCAAGCTTCATTTCACCATTCCCGTTTGAAATTCTTATATTCATAAAGTAAACATTGGTCCCCTGGAGGATGAGACTGGGGAATTAATAATGGGGACTAGGGAAATGGCGGATACTCTGAACAAATATTTTGTATCGGTCTTTAGTAGAAGACACTAAAAAATCCCAATAATTGATAATCAAGGAGCTATTGCGGGTGGTAACTTAAAACAATCACTATCACTGGAGATAAAGTACTCGGTAAACTAATGGGACTAAAGGTGGACAAGTCCCCTGGACCTGATGGCCTGCATCCCAGGGTCTTAAAAGAAGTGGCTGCAGAGATAGTGAATGCATTGGTTGTAAGCTACCAAAATTCCCTGAATTCTGGAGAGATTCCAGCGGACTGGAAAACCGCAAATGTAACACCCCTATTTAAGAAAGGAGGGAGACAGAAAGCAGGAAACTATTAACATCTGTCATTGGGAAAATGCTGGAGTCCATTATTAAGGAAGTAGTAGCAGGACATTTAGAAAATCATGATGCAGTCGCGCAGAGTCAGTATTGTTTTATGAAAGGGAAATCATGTTTGACAAATTTGCTCGTGGTCTTTGAGGATGTAACGAGCAGGGTGGATAAAGGGGAACCAGTGGATGTGGTGTATTTGGATTTTCAGAAGGCATTCGATAAGGTGGCACACAAAAGGTTACTGCACAAGATAAGAGCTCACGGGGTTGGGGGTAATATATTAGCATGGATAGAGGATTGGCTAACTAACAGAAAACAGAGAGTTGGGATAAATGGTTCATTCTCTGGTTGACAATCAGTAACTAGTGGGGTGCCGCAGGGATCAGTGCTGGGACCCCAACTATTTACAATCTATATTAATGACTTGAATGAAGGGACCGAGTGTAATGTAGCCAAATTTGCTGATGATACAAAGATGGGTGGGAAAGCAAGTTGTAAGGAGGACACAAATAATTTACAAAGGGTTGTAGACAGGCTAAGTGAGTGGGCAATAATTTGGCAGATGCAGTATAATGTGGGAAAATGTGAGGTTATCCACTTTGATAGGAGAAATAAAAAAGCAAATTTTAATTTAAATGGGGAGCGATTACACAATACAGTGGTACAGAGGGATCTGGAGGTCCTTGTACATGAAACGGAAAAAGTTAGTCTGCAGGTACAGCAAGTGATCAGGAAGGCAAATGGAATGTTGGCCTTTATTGCAAGGGGGATGGAGTATAAAAACAGAGAAGTCCTGCTATAACTGTACAGGGTATTGGTGAGGCCACACCTGGAGTACTGTGTACAGTTTTGGTCTCTGTATTTAAGGAAGGATATACTTGCATTGGAGGCTGTTCAGAGAAGATTCACTGGGTTGATTCTGGAGATGAGGGGGTTGACTTATGAAGAAAGATTGAGCAGGTGGGGCCTATACTTATTGGAGTTTAGAAGTATGAGCGGTGATCTTATTGAGAAATATACGTTTCTGAGGGGGCTCGACAGGGTAGATGCAGAGAGGGGGCATAGTTTCAGAATAAGGGGTCGCCCATTTAACACAGAAATGAGGGACATGAATCTTTGGAATTCTCTACCCCAAAGAACTGTGGAGGCTGAATCTTTGAATATATTTGTGGAGATAGAAATTTGTATGATAAGGAAGTCAAGGGTTATGGGGAGCGGGCGGAGAAGTGGAGTTGAGTCCATGATCAGATCAGCCATGATCGTATTAAATGGTGGAACAGGCTCGAGGGGCCGTATGGCCGACTCCTGCTCCTATTTCTTATGTTCTTATAATAGAAAGTGACCGTGGGAACTTGTCACGCAGTGCCTCCACTGGCCAGAGAGTGTCATTACAGTGTGATGCATTTACATAAACACTTTCCATTCTCAATGTGAACGGGGGGTTTATAATGGAAATATAAATATGAGAACAGAGAGTGTGACTTTCAGATGGGGTGTGTGCCATGAACTGATTTTCCCCTGGCCTCTTGCCCCACTTCACTTGGTCTTCACTCTGTGTGTAACCCCACAGGAGTAACCTAATAAGGTCTTCCATACGGTGCACACATCCGGTGCCCCTCGCTCCCGGTGCCCCTCGCTCTCGGTGCCCCTCGCTCCCGGTGCCCCTCGCTCCCGGTGCCCCTCGCTCCCGGTGCCCCTCGCTCCCAGTCCCTCTCTCTCCCAGTCCCTCTCTCTCCCAGTCCCTCGCTCCCGGTGCCCCTCGCTCCCGGTGCCCCTCTCTCCCAGTCCCTCTCTCTCCCAGTCCCTCGCCCCTGGTTCGATGCCCCTCACCACCGGTACCTCGCTCCCGGTTCGATGCCCCTCACCACCGGTACCTCGCTCCCGGTTCGATGCCCCTCACCACCGGTACCTCGCTCCCGGTTCGATGCCCCTCACCACTGGTACCTCGCTCCCGGTTCGATGCCCCTCACCATCAGTCCCTTGTCCCCGGTTCTATGCCCCTAACCACCAGTCCCTTGTCCCCGGTTCTATGCCCCTAACCACCAGTCCCTTGTCCCCGGTTCTATGCCCCTAACCACCAGTCCCTTGTCCCCGGTTCTATGCCCCTAACCACCAGTCCCTTGTCCCCGGTTCTATGCCCCTAACCACCAGTCCCTTGTCCCCGGTTCGATGCCCCTAACCACCAGTCCCTTGTCCCCGGTTCTATGCCCCTAACCACCAGTCCCTTGTCCCCGGTTCTATGCCCCTAACCACCAGTCCCTTGTCCCCGGTTCTATGCCCCTCACCACCAGTCCCTCGCTCCCGGTTCGATGCCCCTCACCACCAGTCCCTCACTCCCGGTTCGATGCCCCTCACCACCGGTACCTCGCTCCCGGTTCGATGCCCCTCACCACCGGTACCTCGCTCCCGGTTCGATGCCCCTCACCACCACTCCCTTGTCCCCGGTTCGATGCCCCTCACCACCAGTCCCTTGTCCCCGGTTCGATGTCCCTCACCACCAGTCCCTTGTCCCCGGTTCGATGCCCCTCACCACCAGTCCCTTGTCCCCGGTTCGATGTCCCTCACCACCAGTCCCTTGTCCCCGGTTCGATGCCCCTCACCCCCAGTCCCTTGTCCCCGGTTCGATGCCCCTCACCACCGGTACCTCGCTCCCGGTTCGATGCCCCTCACCACCAGTCCCTTGTCCCCGGTTCGATGCCCCTCACCACCGGTACCTCGCTCCCGGTTCTATGCCCCTCACCACCAGTCCCTCGCTCCCGGTTCGATGCCCCTCACCACCAGTCCCTTGTCCCCGGTTCTATGCCCCTCACCACCGGTACCACGCTCCCGGTTCGATGCCCCTCACCCCCAGTCCCTTGTCCCCGGTTCGATGCCCCTCACCACCGGTACCTCGCTCCCGGTTCGATGCCCCTCACCACCGGTACCTCGCTCCCGGTTCGATGCCCCTCACCACCGGTACCTCGCTCCCGGTTCGATGCCCCTCACCACCGGTACCACGCTCCCGGTTCGATGCCCCTCACCACCAGTCCCTCGCTCCCGGTTCGATGCCCCTCACCACCGGTACCTCGCTCCCGGTTCGATGCCCCTCACCACCGGTACCACGCTCCCGGTTCGATGCCCCTCACCCCCAGTCCCTCGCTCCCGGTTCGATGCCCCTCACCACCAGTCCCTCGCTCCCGGTTCGATGCCCCTCACCACCGGTACCACGCTCCCGGTTCGATGCCCCTCACCACCAGTACCTCGCTCCCGGTTCGATGCCCCTCACCACCGGTACCTCGCTCCCGGTTCGATGCCCCTCACCACCGGTACCATGCTCCCGGTTCGATGCCCCTCACCACCGGTCCCTCGCTCCCGGTTCGATGCCCCTCACCACCGGTGTTGCAGCCACTGTGAGCAGTGCTGGTAGATCAAGAGTCAAAAAAGTGTCCTGGCCTGAAACTGGTGCTTTGTAAAAGCAATGAGTTCAAACTCTATGTAGTTCTCAGTAGAATTGAGTCTCCAGTCAGTGTGGGGCCAGGGTCTCTGTCCCATTCTCAAGCTCCAACCCTCTGCCTCTTTCTCACCACCTCACCTGATCAACAGAGGACAGAGAGAGTGGGAGGGGCAGAGAGGGAGACAGAGAAGGAGGGAGGGAGGGAGGGAGAGAGACACAGACAGAGAGGGAGAGAGAGAATGTGACACGGAGAGATAGAGAGAGAGTGTGACAGAGAGATGGAGAGAGAGAGAGAGAGTGAGTGTAACAAGAAAGAGAGAGAGAGTGACAGTGACACAGGGAGATAGAAATATAGGAAATAGGGGCAGTAGTAGGCCATTCGGCCCTTCGAGCCTGCACCACCATTCAGTATGATCATGGCTGATCCTCTATCTCAACACCATATTCCCGCTTTCCCCATACCCCTTGATGCCTTTTGTTTCTAGAAATCTACCTATCTCCCTCTTAAATATATTCAGTGACTTGGCCTCTACAGCCTTCTGTGGTAGAGAATTCCACAGGTTCACCTCCCTCTGAGTGAAAACATTTCTCCTCATCTTGGTCCTAAATTTCCTGCCCCGTATCCTGAGACTGTGACCCCTTGTTCTAGACTTTCCAGCCTCCGGGGAAACATCCTCCCCGCATCCAGTCTGTCCAACCCCATCAGAATTTTATACGTTTCAATGAGATCCCCTCTCATTCTTCTAAACTCTCGTGAATACAGGCCCAGTCGACCCAATCTCTCCTCATACGATAGTCCTGTCATCCCAGGAATCAGTCTGGTGAACCTTCACTGCACTCCCTCTATGGCAAGTATATCCTTCCTTAGGTAAGGAGACCAAAACTACACACAATACTCCAGGTGTGGCCCTGTATAACTGGAGTAAGACATCCTTGCTCTTGGTAACAGTAAAAGGGAATATTATTTGAATGGGGAGACGCGGAGAGAGAGAGAGAGTGTGACGCGGAGAGAGAGAGAAGAGAGTGTGACACAGCGAGAGAGAGTGTGACAGAGAGAGAGAGAGAGAGAGAGTGTGACGAAGAGAGAGAGTGTGTGAGATGCAGAGAGAGAGAGACACAGAGAGAAGAGAGAGTTTGACACGGAGAGAAAGAGTGTGACACGGAGAGAGAGAGAGTGTGACATGGGGAGAGAGAGAGTGTGAGAGACACGGAGAGAGAGAGAGTGTGAGACACAGAGAGAGAGAGAGAGATTGCGACACGGAGAGAGAGAGAGAGAGTGTGACACGGAGAGAGAGAGAGGGAGAATGTGATACGGAGAGAGAGAGGGAGAATGTGACGGAGAGAGAGAGAGAGAGTGGGACGCGGAGAGAGAGAGTGTGACACGGGGCGAGAGAGAGTGTGACACGGAGAGAGAGAGAGAGTGTGGCACGGAGAGAAAGAGAGAGAGAGAGAGTGTGACACGGAGAGAGAGAGAGAGAGTGTGACACGGGGAGAGAGAGAGAGAGAGAGAGTGTGACACGGAGAGAGAGAGAGAGAGTGTGGCACGGAGAGTGAGTGTGACACGGAGAGAAAGAGAGTGTGACACGGAGAGAGGGAGAGTGTGACGAAGAGAGAGAGTGTGTGAGATGCAGAGAGAGAGACACAGAGAGAAGAGAGAGTTTGACACAGAGAGAGAGAGTGTGACACGGAGAGAGAGAGAGTGTGACACGGAGAGAGAGAGTGTGAGAGACACGGAGAGAGAGAGAGTGTGAGACACAGAGAGAGAGAGATTGCGACACGGAGAGAGAGAGAAAGAGAGTGTGACACGGAGAGAGAGAGAGGGAGAATGTGATACGGAGAGAGAGAGGGAGAATGTGACGGGGAGAGAGAGAGAGAGATTGTGACACGGAGAGAGAGAGAGTGGGACGCGGAGAGAGAGAGTGTGACACGGGGCGAGAGAGAGTGTGACAGAGAGAGAGAGAGTGTGGCACGGAGAGAAAGAGAGTATGACATGGAGAGAGGGAGAGTGTGACACAGCGAGAGAGAGGGAGAGTGTGACACGGAGAGAGAGAGAGAGAGAGAGAGTGTGACACGGAGAGAGAGAGAGAGAGTGTGGCAGGGAGAGAGAGTGTGACACGGAGAGAAAGAGAGTGTGACACGGAGAGAGGGAGAGTGTGACACAGCGAGAGAGAGAGGGAGAGTGTGACACGGAGAGGGAGGGAGAGTGTGACACGGAGAGAGAGAGATTGACAGAGAGAGGGAGAGTGGGACGCGGAGGGAGAGAGAGAGAGTGAGTGTGACGCGGAGAGAGAAAGTGTGACACGGGGAGAGAGAGAGAGAGAGTGTGACACGGAGAGAGGGAGAGTGTGATACGGAGAGAGAGAGAGAGAGAGAGAGTGTGACACGGAGAGAGAGAGAGAGAGAGGGAGAGTGTGACACGGAGAGAGGGAGAGTGTGACACAGCGAGAGAGAGAGAGAGGGAGTGTGTGACACGGAGAGAGAGGGAGAATGTGACACGGAGAGAGAGAGAGAGATTGTGACAGAGAGAGAGAGTGGGACGCAGAGGGAGAGAGAGAGAGAGAGAGAGAGTGTGACACGGGGAGAGAGAGAGAGAGTGTGACACGGAGAGAGAGAGAGTGTGACACGAAGAGAAAGAGAGTGTGACACGGAGACAGGGAGAGTGTGACACGGAGAGAGAGATAGAGAGAGAGAGATTGTGACATGGAGTGAGAGAGAGAGAGAGAGAGAGAGAGAGAGTGGCGCGGAGAGAGTGAGATTGTGACACGGAGAGAGAGAGTGTGTGACACAGAGAGAGAGAGAGGGAGAATGTGACACGGAGAGAGAGAGAGGGAGAATGTGACACAGAGAGAGAGAGAGAGAGATATTGTGACACGGAGAGGGAGAGAGAGTGTGACATGGGGAGAGAGAGAGAGAGAGTGTGACACAGAGAGAGAGAGAGAGAGAGTGTGGCACGGAGAGAGAGAGAATGTGACAGAGAGAGAAAGAGAGTGTGACACGGAGAGAGGGAGAGTGTGACACAGCGAGAGAGAGCGAGGGAGAGTGTGACACGGAGAGAGAGGGAGAATGTGACACGGAGAGAGAGAGAGAGTGGGACGCGGAGGGAGAGAGAGAGAGAGAGAGAGTGTGACGCGGAGAGAGAGAATGTGACACGGGGAGAGAGAGAGTGTGACACGGAGAGAGTGTGACACAGAGAGAGAGAGAGAGAGAGAGAGAGAGTGTGACGGAGAGAGAGAGAGTGTGACACAGAGAGAGAGTGTGATACGGAGAGAGAGAGTGCGATACGGAGAGAGAGAGAGAGATTGTGACGCGGAGAGAGAGAGAGAGAGTGTGACGCGGAGAGAGAGTGAGAGAGTGTGACGCGGAGAGAGAGTGTGACGTGGAGAGAGAGAGAAGAGAGTGTGATAGAGAGAGAGAGAGTGTGACGAAGAGAGAGAGTGTGTGAGACGGAGAGAGAGAGAGTGTGACATGGAGAGAGAGAGAGCGAGACACGGAGAGAGAGAGAGCGAGTGTGATACAGAGAGAGAGAGAAAGTGATGGAGAGAGAGAGTGTGAGACACGGAGAGAGAGAGTGTGAGACACAGAGAGAGAGAGAGTGAGACTGTGACACGGAGAGAGAGAGAGTGTGACACGGAGAGAGAGAGAGCGAGTGTGATACAAAGAGAGAGCGAGTGTGATACAGAGAGAGAGAGTGTGAGACACAGAGAGAGAGACACGGAGAGAGAGAGTGTGTGACACGGAGAGAGAGAGAGTGTGACAGAGAGAGAGAGAGAGAGATTGCGACACAGAGAGAGAGAGTGTGACACGGAGAGAGAGAGAGGGAGAATGTGATACGGAGAGAGAGAGGGAGAATGTGACAGAGAGAGAGAGAGAGAGAGAGTGGGACGCGGAGAGAGAGAGTGTGACACGGGGCGAGAGAGAGAGAGAATGTGACACGGAGAGAGAGAGAGAGTGTGGCACGGAGAGAGAGTGTGACATAGAGAGAGAGAGAGTGTGACACGGAGAGAGGGAGAGTGTGACACAGCGAGAGAGAGAGGGAGAGTGTGTCACGGAGAGAGAGGGAGAGTATGACACGGAGAGAGAGAGATTGACAGAGAGAGTGGGACGCGGAGGGAGAGAGAGAGAGAGAGTGAGTGTGACGGGGAGAGAGAGAGAGTGTGACACGGGGCGGGAGAGAGAGAGTGTGACACAGAGAGAGTGTGACACGGAGAGAGAGAGAGAGTGTGACACGGAGAGAGAGAGAGGGAGAGTGTGACACGGAGAGAGAGAGAGAGAGAGATTGTGACAGAGAGAGAGAGTGGGACGCGGAGGGAGAGAGAGAGAGAGAGTGAGTGTGACGGGGAGAGAGAGAGAGTGTGACACGGGGAGGGAGAGAGAGAGTGTGACACGGAGAGAGTGTGACACGGAGAGAGAGAGAGAGAGAGTGTGACACGTAGAGAGAGAGAGGGAGAGTGTGACACGGAGAGAGAGAGAGAGAGAGATTGTGACAGAGAGAGAGAGTGGGACGCGGAGGGAGAGAGAGAGAGAGAGTGTGTGTGACGCGGAGAGAGAGAGTGTGACACGGGGAGAGAGAGAGAGAGTGTGACACGGAGAGAGTGTGACACAGAGAGAGAGAGAGTGTGACACGGAGACAGGGAGAGTGTGACACGGAGAGAGAGAGAGAGAGATTGTGACACGGAGTGAGAGAGAGAGAGAGAGAGAGAAAGTGGCGCGGAGAGAGAGAGAGAGATTGTGACACGGAGTGATAGAGTGTGTGACATAGAGAGAGAGGGGGAGAATGTGACAGAGAGAGAGAGAGATGTTTTGACACAGAGAGAGAGAGAGTGGGACGCGGAGAGAGAGAGTGTGACACGGGGAGAGAGAGAGTGTGACACGGGGAGAGAGAGAGTGTGACACGGAGAGAGAGAGAGTGTGACACGGAGAGAGAGAGAGTGTGACACGGAGAGAGAGAGAGCGAGTGTGATACAAAGAGAGAGCGAGTGTGACACGGAGAGAGAGAGAGTGTGACACGGAGAGAGAGAGAGAGAGAGTGATACAAAGAGAGAGCGAGTGTGATACAGAGAGAGAGAGTGTGAGACACAGAGAGAGAGACACGGAGAGAGAGAGTGTGTGACACGGAGAGAGAGAAAGTGTGACACGGAGAGAGAGAGAGTGTGACAGAGAGAGAGAGAGAGAGAGAGATTGCGACACAGAGAGAGAGAGTGTGACACGGAGAGAGAGAGGGAGAATGTGATACGGAGAGAGAGAGGGAGAATGTGACAGAGAGAGAGGGAGAGTGGGACGCGGAGAGAGAGAGTGTGACACGGGGCGAGAGAGAGAGTGTGACACGGAGAGAGAGAGAGAGAGTGTGGCACGGAGAGAGAGTATGACATGGAGAGAAAGAGAGTGTGACACGGAGAGAGGGAGAGTGTGACAGCGAGAGAGAGAGAGGGAGAGTGTGTCACGGAGAGAGAGGGAGAGTATGACACGGAGAGAGAGAGATTGACAGAGAGAGTGGGACGCGGAGGGAGAGAGAGTGAGTGTGACGGGGAGAGAGAGAGAGTGTGACACGGGGAGGGAGTGAGAGTGTGACACGGAGCGAGGGAGAGTGAGAGTGTGACACGGAGAGAGAGAGAGAGGGAGAGTGTGACACGGAGAGAGAGAGAGAGAGATTGTGACAGAGAGAGAGAGTGGGACGCGGAGGGAGAGAGAGAGAGAGAGAGTGTGTGACGCGGAGAGAGAGAGTGTGACACGGGGGGAGAGAGAGAGAGTGTGACACGGAGAGAAAGAGAGTGTGACACGGAGACAGGGAGAGTGTGACACGGAGAGAGAGAGAGAGAGATTGTGACACGGAGTGAGAGAGAGAGAGAGAGTGGCGCGGAGAGAGAGAGAGAGATTGTGACACGGAGAGAGAGAGTGTGTGACATAGAGAGAGAGAGGGAGAATGTGACAGAGAGAGAGAGAGATGTTTTGACACAGAGAGAGAGAGAGAGTGGGACGCGGGGAGAGAGAGTGTGACACGGGGAGAGAGAGAGTGTGACACGGAGAGAGAGAGAGTGTGACACGGAGAGAGAGAGAGAGAGAGCGAGTGTGATACAAAGAGAGAGCGAGTGTGATACAGAGAGAGAGAGTGAGACACAGAGAGAGAGACACGGAGAGAGAGAGTGTGTGACACGGAGAGAGAGAGAAAGTGTGACACAGAGAGAGAGAGAAAGTGTGACACGGAGAGAGAGAGTGTGACAGAGAGAGAGAGAGAGAGAGAGAGAGATTGCGACACAGAGAGAGAGAGTGTGACACGGAGAGAGAGAGAGGGAGAATGTGATACGGACAGAGAGAGAGGGAGAATGTGACAGAGAGAGAGAGAGAGAGAGAGTGAGACGCGGAGAGAGAGAGTGTGACACGGGGCGAGAGAGAGAGAGAGTGTGACACGGAGAGCGAGAGAGAGAGTGTGGCACGGAGAGAGAGTGTGACATGGAGAGAAAGAGAGTGTGACACGGAGAGAGGGAGAGTGCGACACAGCGAGAGAGAGAGAGGGAGAGTGTGTCACGGAGAGAGAGGGAGAGTATGACACGGAGAGAGAGAGATTGACAGAGAGAGTGGGATGCGGAGGGAGAGAAAGAGAGAGAGTGAGTGTGACGGGGAGAGAGAGAGAGTGTGACACGGGGAGAGAGAGAGAGTGTGACACGGAGAGAGGGAGAGTGTGACACAGCGAGAGAGAGAGAGGGAGAGTGTGACACGGAGAGAGAGAGAGGGAGAGTGTGACACGGAGAGAGAGAGAGAGGGAGAGTGTGACACGGAGAGAGAGAGATTGTGACAGAGAGAGAGAGAGAGTGGGACGCGGAGAGAGAGAGAGAGTGTGTGACGCGGAGAGAGAGAGAGGGAGAATGTGATACGGAGAGAGAGAGAGGGAGAATGTGACAGAGAGAGAGAGAGAGAGAGAGAGAGTGAGACGCGGAGAGAGAGAGTGTGACACGGGGCGAGAGAGAGAGAGAGTGTGACACGGAGAGCGAGAGAGAGAGTGTGGCACGGAGAGAGAGTGTGACATGGAGAGAAAGAGAGTGTGACACGGAGAGAGGGAGAGTGTGACACAGCGAGAGAGAGAGAGAGGGAGAGTGTGTCACGGAGAGAGAGGGAGAGTATGACACGGAGAGAGAGAGATTGACAGAGAGAGTGGGATGCGGAGGGAGAGAGAGAGAGAGAGAGAGTGTGACGGGGAGAGAGAGAGAGTGTGACACGGGGAGAGAGAGAGAGTGTGACACGGAGAGAGGGAGAGTGTGACACAGCGAGAGAGAGAGAGGGAGCGTGTGACACGGAGAGAGAGAGAGAGGGAGAGTGTGACACGGAGAGAGAGAGAGAGATTGTGACAGAGAGAGAGAGAGAGTGGAACGCGGAGAGAGAGAGAGGGAGAGTGTGTGACGCGGAGAGAGAGAGTGTGACACGGGGAGAGAGAGAGAGAGTGTGACACGGAGAGAGTGTGACACGGAGAGAGAGAGAGAGAGAGAGAGTGTGACACGGAGAGAAAGAGAGTGTGACACGGAGACAGGGAGAGTGTGACACGGAGAGAGAGAGAGAGAGATTGTGACACGGAGTGAGAGAGAGAGAGAGAGAGAGTGGCGCGGAGAGAGAGAGAGAGATTGTGATACAGAGAGAGAGAGTGTGTGACAAAGAGAGAGAGAGGGAGAATGTGACAGAAAGAGAGAGAGAGAGATGTTTTGACACGGAGAGAGAGAGAGAGTGGGACGCGGAGAGAGAGAGTGTGACATGGGGAGAGAGAGAGTGTGACACGGAGAGAGAGAGAGTGTGGCACGGAGAGAGAGAGAATGTGACGCGGAGAGAAAGAGAGTGACACGGAGAGAGGGAGAGTGTGACACAGCGAGAGAGGGAGAGTGTGACACGGAGAGAGAGGGAGAGTGTGACACGGAGAGAGAGAGAGAGATTGTGACAGAGAGAGAGAGTGGGATGCGGAGGGAGAGAGAGAGAGTGTGACACGGGGAGAGAGAGAGTGTGACACGGAGAGAGAGAGAGAGTGTGACGGAGAGAGAGAGAGTGTGATACGGAGAGAGAGAGTGCGATACGGAGAGAGAGAGAGGTAGAGAGAGAGAGTGTGGCACGGAGAGAAAGAGAGTATGACATGGAGAGAGGGAGAGTGTGACACAGCGAGAGAGAGGGAGAGTGTGACACGGAGAGAGGGAGAGTGACACAGCGAGAGATAGAGGGAGAGAGAGTGTGACACAGGGAGAGAGAGAGTGTGACGCAGAGAGAGAGAGAGAGTGTGGCACGGAGAGAGAGTGTGACACGGAGAGAAAGAGAGTGTGACACGGAGAGAGGGAGAGTGTGACACAGCGAAAGAGAGAGAGATGGAGAGTGTGACACGGAGAGAGAGGGAGAGTGTGACACGGAGAGAGAGAGATTGAGAGAGAGAGAGTGTGACACGGAGAGAGGGAGAGTGTGACACGGAGAGAGAGAGAGAGGGAGAATGTGACACGGAGAGAGAGAGAGAGGGAGAGTGTGACACGGAGAGAAAGAGAGTGTGACATGGAGAGAGGGAGAGTGTGACACAGCGAGAGAGAGAGGGAGGGAGAGTGTGACACGGAGAGAAAGAGAGTGTGACATGGAGAGAGGGAGAGTGTGACACAGCGAGAGAGAGAGGGAGGGAGAGTGTGACACGGAGAGAGAGGGAGAGTGTGACACGGAGAGAGAGAGATTGACAGAGAGAGAGTGGGACGCGGAGGGAGAGAGAGAGTGAGTGTGACGCGGAGAGAGAGAGTGTGACACGGGGAGAAAGAGAGAGTGTGTTACACGGAGAGAGGGAGAGTGTGACACGGAGAGAGAGAGAGAGGGAGAGTGTGACACGGAGAGAGAGAGAGAGGGAGAGTGTGACACGGAGACAGAGAGAGAGAGATTGTGACAGAGAGAGAGAGTGGGACGCAGAGGGAGAGAGAGAGAGAGAGAGTGTGACACGGAGAGAGAGAGAGTGTGACACGAAGAGAAAGAGAGTGTGACACGGAGACAGGGAGAGTGTGACACGGAGAGAGAGAGAGAGATTGTGACATGGAGTGAGAGAGAGAGAGAGAGAGAGTGGCGCAGAGAGAGAGAGAGAGTGAGATTGTGACACGGAGAGAGAGAGTGTGTGACACAGAGAGAGAGAGGGAGAATGTGACACGGAGAGAGAGAGAGGGAGAATGTGACAGAGAGAGAGAGAGAGAGTGTGACATGGGGAGAGAGAGAGAGAGAGTGTGACACGGAGAGAGAGAGAATGTGACACAGAGAGAAAGACAGTGTGACACGGAGAGAGGGAGAGTGTGACACAGCGAGAGAGGGAGAGTGTGACACGGAGAGAGAGAGAGAGTGGGACGCGGAGGGAGAGAGAGAGAGAGAGAGTGTGACGCGGAGAGAGAGAATGTGACACGGGGAGAGAGAGAGTGTGACACGGAGAGAGAGAGAGTGTGGCACGGAGAGAGAGAGAATGTGACGCGGAGAGAAAGAGAGTGACACGGAGAGAGGGAGAGTGTGACACGGAGAGAGAGGGAGAGTGTGACACGGAGAGAGAGGGAGAGTGTGACACGGAGAGAGAGAGAGAGATTGTGACAGAGGGAGAGAGTGGGATGCGGAGGGAGAGAGAGAGAGTGTGACACGGGGAGAGAGAGAGTGTGACACGGAGAGAGAGAGAGAGTGTGACGGAGAGAGAGAGAGTGTGATATGGAGAGAGAGAGTGCGATACGGAGAGAGAGAGAGGTAGAGAGAGAGAGTGTGGCACGGAGAGAAAGAGAGTATGACATGGAGAGAGGGAGAGTGTGACACAGCGAGAGAGAGGGAGAGTGTGACACGGAGAGAAAGAGAGTGTGACACGGAGAGAGGGAGAGTGACACAGCGAGAGATAGAGGGAGAGAGAGTGTGACACGGGGAGAGAGAGAGTGTGACACAGAGAGAGAGAGAGAGAGTGTGGCACGGAGAGAGAGTGTGGCACGGAGAGAGAGTGTGACACGGAGAGAAAGAGAGTGTGACACGGAGAGAGGGAGAGTGTGACACAGCGAAAGAGAGAGAGATGGAGAGTGTGACACGGAGAGAGAGGGAGAGTGTGACACGGAGAGAGAGAGATTGAGAGAGAGAGAGAGTGTGACGTGGAGAGAGAGAGTGTGACACGGAGAGAGGGAGAGTGTGACACGGAGAGAGAGAGAGAGGGAGAGTGTGACACGGAGAGAGAGAGAGAGGGAGAGTGTGACACGGAGAGAAAGAGAGTGTGACATGGAGAGAGGGAGAGTGTGACACAGCGAGAGAGAGAGGGAGGGAGAGTGTGACACGGAGAGAGAGGGAGAGTGTGACACGGAGAGAGAGAGATTGACAGAGAGAGAGAGAGTGGGACGCGGAGGGAGAGAGAGAGTGAGTGTGACGCGGAGAGAGAGAGTGTGACACGGGGAGAGAGAGAGAGAGTGTTACACGGAGAGAGGGAGAGTGTGACACGGAGAGAGAGAGAGAGGGAGAGTGTGACACGGAGAGAGAGAGAGAGGGAGAGTGTGACACGGAGAGAGAGAGAGAGAGAGATTGTGACAGAGAGAGAGAGAGTGGGACGCAGAGGGAGAGAGAGAGAGAGAGAGTGTGACACGGAGAGAGAGAGAGAGATTGTGACATGGAGTGAGAGAGAGAGAGAGAGAGAGAGAGAGTGAGATTGTGACACGGAGAGAGAGAGTGTGTGACAGAGAGGGAGAATGTGACACGGAGAGAGAGAGAGGGAGAATGTGACACAGAGAGAGAGAGAGAGTGTGACATGGGGAGAGAGAGAGAGAGAGTGTGACACGGAGAGAGGGAGAGTGTGACACAGCGAGAGAGGGAGAGTGTGACACGGAGAGAGAGAGAGAGTGGGACGCGGAGGGAGAGAGAGAGTGTGACGCGGAGAGAGAGAATGTGACACGGGGAGAGAGAGAGTGTGACACGGAGAGAGAGAGAGAGAGTGTGACGGAGAGAGAGAGAGTGTGAAACGGAGAGAGAGAGTGCGATACGGAGAGAGAGAGAGAGAGAGTGTGACACGGAGAGAGAGAGAGCGAGACACGGAGAGCGAGTGTGATACAGAGAGAGAGAGAGAGAGAGTGACGGAGAGAGAGAGAGTGTGAGACACAGAGAGAGAGAGAGTGTGACACGGAGAGTGAGAAAGAGTGTGACACGGAGAGTGAGAAAGAGTGTGACACGGAGAGAGAGCGAGAGAGAGAGTGTGACACGGAGAGAGAGAGTGTGACACAGAGAGAGAGAGTGAGACTGTGACACGGAGAGAGAGAGAGTGTGACACGGAGAGAGAGAGAGAGCGAGTGTGATACAAAGAGAGAGCGAGTGTGATACAGAGAGAGAGAGAGTGTGAGACAGAGAGAGAGAGAGACACGGAGAGAGAGAGTGTGTGACACGGAGAGAGTGAGAAAGTGTGACAGAGAGAGAGAGTGAGACTGTGACACGGAGAGAGAGAGAGAGAGAGAGCGAGTGTGATACAAAGAGAGAGCGAGTGTGATACAAAGAGAGAGAGTGTGAGACACAGAGAGAGAGACACGGAGAGAGAGAGTGTGTGACACGGAGAGAGAGAGAAAGTGTGACACAGAGAGAGAGAGAAAGTGTGACACGGAGAGAGAGAGAGAGAGTGTGACGGAGAGAGAGAGAGTGTGATACGGAGAGAGAGAGTGTGATACGGAGAGAGAGAGTGCGATACGGAGAGAGAGAGAGAGAGAGTGTGACACGGAGAGAGAGAGAGCGAGACACGGAGAGCGAGTGTGATACAGAGAGAGAGAGTGACGGAGAGAGAGAGAGTGTGAGACACAGAGAGAGAGAGAGTGTGACACGGAGAGTGAGAAAGAGTGTGACACGGAGAGTGAGAAAGAGTGTGACACGGAGAGAGAGCGAGAGAGAGAGTGTGACACGGAGAGAGAGAGTGTGACACAGAGAGAGAGAGTGAGACTGTGACACGGAGAGAGAGAGAGTGTGACACGGAGAGAGAGAGAGAGAGCGAGTGTGATACAAAGAGAGAGCGAGTGTGATACAGAGAGAGAGAGAGTGTGAGACACAGAGAGAGAGAGACACGGAGAGAGAGAGTGTGTGACACGGAGAGAGTGAGAAAGTGTGACAGAGAGAGAGAGAGAAAGTGTGACAGAGAGAGAGAGTGAGACTGTGACACGGAGAGAGAGAGAGAGAGAGCGAGTGTGATACAAAGAGAGAGCGAGTGTGATACAAAGAGAGAGAGTGTGAGACACAGAGAGAGAGACACGGAGAGAGAGAGTGTGTGACACGGAGAGAGAGAGAAAGTGTGACACAGAGAGAGAGAGAAAGTGTGACACAGAGAGAGAGAGTGTGACAGAGAGAGAGAGAGAGAGATTGCGACACAGAGAGAGAGAGTGTGACACGGAGAGAGAGAGAGAGGGAGAATGTGATACGGAGAGAGAGAGAGGGAGAATGTGACAGAGAGAGAGGGAGAGTGGGACGCGGAGAGAGAGAGTGTGACACGAGGCGAGAGAGAGAGTGTGACACGGAGAGAGAGAGTGTGGCACGGAGAGAAAGAGAGTGTGACACGGAGAGAGGGAGAGTGTGACACAGCGAGAGAGAGAGAGAGGGAGAGTGTGTCACGGAGAGAGAGGGAGAGTATGACACGGAGAGAGAGAGATTGACAGAGAGTGGGACGCGGAGGGAGAGAGAGAGAGAGAGTGTGATGGGGAGAGAGAGAGAGAGTGTGACAGGGGGAGAGAGAGAGAGTGTGACACGGAGAGAGGGAGAGTGAGAGTGTGACACGGAGAGAGAGAGAGAGGGAGAGTTTGACACGGAGAGAGAGAGAGTATGACACGGAGAGAGAGAGATTGACAGAGAGTGGGACGCGGAAGGAGAGAGAGAGAGAGAGTGTGATGGGGAGAGAGAGAGAGTGTGACACGGAGAGAGGGAGAGTGAGAGTGTGACACGGAGAGAGAGAGAGAGGGAGAGTGTGACACGGAGAGAGAGAGAGAGAGATTGTGACACGGGGAGAGAGAGAGAGTGTGACACGGAGAGAGGGAGAGTGAGAGTGTGACACGGAGAGAGAGAGAGAGGGAGAGTGTGACACGGAGAGAGAGAGAGAGATTGTGACAGAGAGAGAGAGAGAGTGGGACGCGGAGGGAGAGAGAGAGAGAGAGAGAGTGTGTGACGCGGAGAGAGAGAGAGAGTGTGACACGGAGAGAGTGTGACACGGAGAGAGAGAGAGATTGAGTGTGACACGGAGAGAAAGAGAGTATGACACGGAGATAGGGAGAGTGTGACACGGAGAGAGAGAGAGAGAGAGATTGTGACACGGAGTGAGAGAGAGAGAGAGAGTGGCGCGGAGAGAGAGAGAGAGAGATTGTGACACGGAGAGAGAAAGTGTGTGACATAGAGAGAGAGAGGGAGAATGTGACAGAGAGAGAGAGAGTGGGACGCGGAGAGAGAGAGTGTGACACGGGGCGAGAGAGAGAGAGAGTGTGACACGGAGAGAGAGAGTGTGGCACGGAGAGAGAGTGTGACATGGAGAGAGAGAGAGTGTGACATGGAGAGAAAGAGAGTGTGACACGGAGAGAGGGAGAGTGTGACACAGCGAGAGAGAGAGAGGGAGTGTGTCACGGAGAGAGAGAGATTGACAGAGAGAGTGGGACGCGGAGGGAGAGAGAGAGAGAGAGAGTGAGTGTGACGGGGAGAGAGAGAGAGTGTGACACGGGGAGAGTGAGAGTGTGACACGGAGAGAGAGAGAGAGGGAGAGTGTGACACGGAGAGAGAGAGAGAGATTGTGACAGAGAGAGAGAGAGAGTGGAACGCGGAGAGAGAGAGAGAGAGAGAGAGAGAGTGTGTGACGCGGAGAGAGAGAGTGTGACACGGGGAGAGAGAGAGAGAGTGTGACACGGAGAGAGTGTGACACGGAGAGAGAGAGAGAGAGAGAGAGTGTGACACGGAGAGAAAGAGAGTGTGACACGGAGACAGGGAGAGTGTGACACGGAGAGAGAGAGAGAGAGATTGTGACACGGAGTGAGAGAGAGAGAGAGAGAGAGTGGCGCGGAGAGAGAGAGAGATTGTGATACGGAGAGAGAGAGTGTGTGACATAGAGAGAGAGAGGGAGAATGTGACAGAAAGAGAGAGAGAGAGATGTTTTGACACGGAGAGAGAGAGAGAGTGGGACGCGGAGAGAGAGAGTGTGACATGGGGAGAGAGAGAGTGTGACACGGAGAGAGAGAGAGTGTGGCACGGAGAGAGAGAGAATGTGACGCGGAGAGAAAGAGAGTGACACGGAGAGAGGGAGAGTGTGACACAGCGAGAGAGGGAGAGTGTGACACGGAGAGAGAGGGAGAGTGTGACACGGAGAGAGAGAGAGAGATTGTGACAGAGAGAGAGAGTGGGATGCGGAGGGAGAGAGAGAGAGTGTGACACGGGGAGAGAGAGAGTGTGACACGGAGAGAGAGAGAGAGTGTGACGGAGAGAGAGAGAGTGTGATACGGAGAGAGAGAGTGCGATACGGAGAGAGAGAGAGGTAGAGAGAGAGAGTGTGGCACGGAGAGAAAGAGAGTATGACATGGAGAGAGGGAGAGTGTGACACAGCGAGAGAGAGGGAGAGAGAGTGTGACACAGGGAGAGAGAGAGTGTGACGCAGAGAGAGAGAGAGAGAGTGTGGCACGGAGAGAGAGTGTGACACGGAGAGAAAGAGAGTGTGACACGGAGAGAGGGAGAGTGTGACACAGCGAAAGAGAGAGAGATGGAGAGTGTGACACGGAGAGAGAGGGAGAGTGTGACACGGAGAGAGAGAGATTGAGAGAGAGAGAGAGTGTGACACGGAGAGAGGGAGAGTGTGACACGGAGAGAGAGAGAGAGGGAGAATGTGACACGGAGAGAGAGAGAGAGGGAGAGTGTGACACAGAGAGAAAGAGAGTGTGACATGGAGAGAGGGAGAGTGTGACACAGCGAGAGAGAGAGGGAGGGAGAGTGTGACACGGAGAGAAAGAGAGTGTGACATGGAGAGAGGGAGAGTGTGACACAGCGAGAGAGAGAGGGAGGGAGAGTGTGACACGGAGAGAGAGGGAGAGTGTGACACGGAGAGAGAGAGATTGACAGAGAGAGAGTGGGACGCGGAGGGAGAGAGAGAGTGAGTGTGACGCGGAGAGAGAGAGTGTGACACGGGGAGAGAGAGAGAGAGTGTTACACGGAGAGAGGGAGAGTGTGACACGGAGAGAGAGAGAGAGGGAGAGTGTGACACGGAGAGAGAGAGAGAGGGAGAGTGTGACACGGAGAGAGAGAGAGAGAGATTGTGACAGAGAGAGAGAGAGAGTGGGACGCAGAGGGAGAGAGAGAGAGAGAGAGTGTGACACGGAGAGAGAGAGAGTGTGACACGAAGAGAAAGAGAGTGTGACACGGAGACAGGGAGAGTGTGACACGGAGAGAGAGAGAGAGAGATTGTGACATGGAGTGAGAGAGAGAGAGAGAGAGAGAGAGTGGCGCAGAGAGAGAGAGAGTGAGATTGTGACACGGAGAGAGAGAGTGTGACACAGAGAGAGAGGGAGAATGTGACACGGAGAGAGAGAGAGGGAGAATGTGACAGAGAGAGAGAGAGAGTGTGACATGGGGAGAGAGCGAGAGAGAGTGTGACACGGAGAGAGAGAGAATGTGACACAGAGAGAAAGACAGTGTGACACGGAGAGAGGGAGAGTGTGACACAGCGAGAGAGGGAGAGTGTGACACGGAGAGAGAGAGAGAGTGGGACGCGGAGGGAGAGAGAGAGAGAGAGAGTGTGACGCGGAGAGAGAGAATGTGACACGGGGAGAGAGAGAGTGTGACACGGAGAGAGAGAGAGTGTGGCACGGAGAGAGAGAATGACGCGGAGAGAAAGAGAGTGACACGGAGAGAGGGAGAGTGTGACACAGCGAGAGAGGGAGAGTGTGACACGGAGAGAGAGGGAGAGTGTGACACGGAGAGAGAGAGAGAGATTGTGACAGAGAGAGAGAGTGGGATGCGGAGGGAGAGAGAGAGAGTGTGACACGGGGAGAGAGAGAGTGTGACACGGAGAGAGAGAGAGAGTGTGACGGAGAGAGAGAGAGTGTGATATGGAGAGAGAGAGTGCGATACGGAGAGAGAGAGGTAGAGAGAGAGAGTGTGGCACGGAGAGAAAGAGAGTATGACATGGAGAGAGGGAGAGTGTGACACAGCGAGAGAGAGGGAGAGTGTGACACGGAGAGAAAGAGAGTGTGACACGGAGAGAGGGAGAGTGACACAGCGAGAGATAGAGGGAGAGAGAGTGTGACACGGGGAGAGAGAGAGTGTGACACAGAGAGAGAGAGAGAGAGTGTGGCACGGAGAGAGAGTGTGACACGGAGAGAAAGAGAGTGTGACACGGAGAGAGGGAGAGTGTGACACAGCGAAAGAGAGAGAGATGGAGAGTGTGACACGGAGAGAGAGGGAGAGTGTGACACGGAGAGAGAGAGATTGAGAGAGAGAGAGAGTGTGACGTGGAGAGAGAGAGTGTGACACGGAGAGAGGGAGAGTGTGACACGGAGAGAGAGAGAGAGGGAGAGTGTGACACGGAGAGAGAGGGAGAGTGTGACACGGAGAGAAAGAGAGTGTGACATGGAGAGAGGGAGAGTGTGACACAGCGAGAGAGAGAGGGAGGGAGAGTGTGACACGGAGAGAGAGGGAGAGTGTGACACGGAGAGAGAGAGATTGACAGAGAGAGAGAGAGTGGGACGCAGAGGGAGAGAGAGAGTGAGTGTGACGCGGAGAGAGAGAGTGTGACACGGGGAGAGAGAGAGAGAGTGTTACACGGAGAGAGGGAGAGTGTGACACGGAGAGAGAGAGAGAGGGAGAGTGTGACACGGAGAGAGAGAGAGAGGGAGAGTGTGACACGGAGAGAGAGAGAGAGAGATTGTGACAGAGAGAGAGAGTGGGACGCAGAGGGAGAGAGAGAGAGAGAGAGTGTGACACGAAGAGAAAGAGAGTGTGACACGGAGACAGTGAGAGTGTGACACGGAGAGAGAGAGAGAGATTGTGACATGGAGTGAGAGAGAGAGAGTGGCGCAGAGAGAGAGAGAGAGTGAGATTGTGACACGGAGAGAGAGAGTGTGTGACAGAGAGAGAGAGGGAGAATGTGACACGGAGAGAGAGAGAGGGAGAATGTGACACAGAGAGAGAGAGAGAGTGTGACATGGGGAGAGAGAGAGAGAGAGTGTGACACGGAGAGAGGGAGAGTGTGACACAGCGAGAGAGGGAGAGTGTGACACGGAGAGAGAGAGAGAGTGGGACGCGGAGGGAGAGAGAGAGAGTGTGACGCGGAGAGAGAGAATGTGACACGGGGAGAGAGAGAGTGTGACACGGAGAGAGAGAGAGAGAGTGTGACGGAGAGAGAGAGAGTGTGATACGGAGAGAGAGAGTGTGATACGGAGAGAGAGAGTGCGATACGGAGAGAGAGAGAGAGAGAGTGTGACACGGAGAGAGAGAGAGCGAGACACGGAGAGCGAGTGTGATACAGAGAGAGAGAGAGAGAGAGTGACGGAGAGAGAGAGAGTGTGAGACACAGAGAGAGAGAGAGTGTGACACGGAGAGTGAGAAAGAGTGTGACACGGAGAGTGAGAAAGAGTGTGACACGGAGAGAGAGCGAGAGAGAGAGTGTGACACGGAGAGAGAGAGTGTGACACAGAGAGAGAGAGTGAGACTGTGACACGGAGAGAGAGAGAGTGTGACACGGAGAGAGAGAGAGAGAGCGAGTGTGATACAAAGAGAGAGCGAGTGTGATACAGAGAGAGAGAGAGTGTGAGACACAGAGAGAGAGAGACACGGAGAGAGAGAGTGTGTGACACGGAGAGAGTGAGAAAGTGTGACAGAGAGAGAGAGAAAGTGTGACAGAGAGAGAGAGTGAGACTGTGACACGGAGAGAGAGAGAGAGAGAGCGAGTGTGATACAAAGAGAGAGCGAGTGTGATACAAAGAGAGAGAGTGTGAGACACAGAGAGAGAGACACGGAGAGAGAGAGTGTGTGACACGGAGAGAGAGAGAAAGTGTGACACAGAGAGAGAGAGAAAGTGTGACACACAGAGAGAGAGTGTGACAGAGAGAGAGAGAGAGAGATTGCGACACAGAGAGAGAGAGTGTGACACGGAGAGAGAGAGAGAGGGAGAATGTGATACGGAGAGAGAGAGAGGGAGAATGTGACAGAGAGAGAGGGAGAGTGGGACGCGGAGAGAGAGAGTGTGACACGAGGCGAAAGAGAGAGAGAGTGTGACACGGAGAAAGAGAGTGTGGCACGGAGAGAAAGAGAGTGTGACACGGAGAGAGGGAGAGTGTGACACAGCGAGAGAGAGAGAGAGGGAGAGTGTGTCACGGAGAGAGAGGGAGAGTATGACACGGAGAGAGAGAGATTGACAGAGAGTGGGACGCGGAGGGAGAGAGAGAGAGAGAGTGTGATGGGGAGAGAGAGAGAGAGTGTGACACGGGGAGAGAGAGAGAGTGTGACACGGAGAGAGGGAGAGTGAGAGTGTGACACGGAGAGAGAGAGAGAGGGAGAGTGTGACACGGAGAGAGAGAGAGAGTATGACACGGAGAGAGAGAGATTGACAGAGAGTGGGACGCGGAAGGAGAGAGAGAGAGAGAGTGTGATGGGGAGAGAGAGAGAGAGTGTGACACGGGGAGAGAGAGAGAGTGTGACACGGGGAGAGAGAGAGAGTGTGACACGGAGAGAGGGAGAGTGAGAGTGTGACACGGAGAGAGAGAGAGAGGGAGAGTGTGACACGGAGAGAGAGAGAGAGAGATTGTGACACGGGGAGAGAGAGAGAGAGAGTGTGACACGGAGAGAGGGAGAGTGAGAGTGTGACACGGAGAGAGTGAGAGAGGGAGAGTGTGACACGGAGAGAGAGAGAGAGATTGTGACAGAGAGAGAGAGAGAGTGGGACGCGGAGGGAGAGAGAGAGAGAGAGAGAGTGTGTGACGCGGAGAGAGAGAGAGAGTGTGACACGGAGAGAGTGTGACACGGAGAGAGAGAGAGATTGAGTGTGACACGGAGAGAAAGAGAGTGTGACACGGAGACAGGGAGAGTGTGACACGGAGAGAGAGAGAGAGAGATTGTGACACGGAGTGAGAGAGAGAGAGAGAGTGGCGCGGAGAGAGAGAGAGAGAGATTGTGACACGGAGAGAGAAAGTGTGTGACATAGAGAGAGAGAGGGAGAATGTGACAGAGAGAGAGAGAGTGGGACGCGGAGAGAGAGAGTGTGACACGGGGCGAGAGAGAGAGAGAGTGTGACACGGAGAGAGAGAGTGTGGCACGGAGAGAGAGTGTGACATGGAGAGAGAGAGAGTGTGACATGGAGAGAAAGAGAGTGTGACACGGAGAGAGGGAGAGTGTGACACAGCGAGAGAGAGAGAGGGAGAGTGTGTCACGGAGAGAGAGAGATTGACAGAGAGAGTGGGACGCGGAGGGAGAGAGAGAGTGAGTGTGATGGGGAGAGAGAGAGAGTGTGACACGGGGAGAGTGAGAGTGTGACACGGAGAGAGAGAGAGAGGGAGAGTGTGACACGGAGAGAGAGAGAGAGAGATTGTGACAGAGAGAGAGAGAGTGGGACGCGGAGGGAGAGAGAGAGAGAGAGAGAGAGTGTGTGACGCGGAAAGAGAGAGTGTGATGCGGAAAGAGAGAGTGTGACACGGGGAGAGAGAGAGAGAGAGTGTGACACGGAGAGAGAGAGAGAGAGAGTGTGACACGGAGAGAAAGAGTGTGACACGGAGACAGGGAGAGTGTGACACGGAGAGAGAGAGAGAGAGATTGTGACACGGAGTGAGAGAGAGAGAGAGTGGCGCGGAGAGAGAGAGAGCGATTGTGACACGGAGAGAGAGAGTGTGTGACATAGAGAGAGAGAGGGAGAATGTGACAGAGAGAGAGAGAGATGTTTTGACACAGAGAGAGAGAGAGTGGGACGCGGAGAGAGAGAGTGTGACATGGGGAGAGAGAGAGTGTGACACGGAGAGAGAGAGAGAGAGAGTGTGGCACGGAGAGAGAGAGAATGTGACGCGGAGAGAAAGAGAGTGACACGGAGAGAGGGAGAGTGTGACACAGCGAGAGAGAGAGAGGGAGAGTGTGACACGGAGAGAGAGGGAGGGAGAGTGTGACATGGAGAGAGAGAGAGAGATTGTGACAGAGAGAGAGAGTGGGACGCGGAGGGAGAGAGAGAGAGTGTGACACGGGGAGAGAGAGAGTGTGACACGGAGAGAGAGAGAGAGAGTGTGACGGAGAGAGAGTGTGGTACGGAGAGAGAGAGTGCGATACGGAGAGAGAGAGTGCGATACGGAGAGAGAGAGAGAGATACGGAGAGAGAGAGAGAGAGAGATTGTGACGCGGAGAGAGAGAGAGAGTGTGACGCGGAGAGAGAGTGTGACACGGAGAGAGAGAGAAGGTGACACGGAGAGAGAGAGAAGAGAGTGTGATAGAGAGAGAGAGTGTGACAAAGAGAGAGAGTGTGTGAGATGCAGAGAGAAAGAGAGTGTGACACGGAGAGAGAGAGTGTGACACAGAGAGAGAGAGAGTGTGACATGGAGAGAGAGAGCGAGACACGGAGAGAGAGAGCGAGTGTGATACAGAGAGAGAGAGAGAGTGTGAGACACGGAGAGAGAGAGAGAGTGTGACACGGAGAGAGAGAAAGAGTGTGACACGGAGAGTGAGAAAGAGTGTGACACGGAGAGAGAGCGAGAGAGAGTGTGACACGGAGAGAGAGAGTGTGACACAGAGAGAGAGAGTGAGACTGTGACACGGAGAGAGAGAGAGAGTGTGACACGGAGAGAGAGAGAGAGCGAGTGTGATACAAAGAGAGAGCGAGTGTGATACAAAGAGAGAGCGAGTGTGATACAGAGAGAGAGAGAGAGCGAGACACGGAGAGAGAGAGCGAGTGTGATACAGAGAGAGAGAGAGAGAGTGTGAGACACGGAGAGAGAGAGAGAGTGTGACACGGAGAGAGAGAAAGAGTGTGACACGGAGAGTGAGAAAGAGTGTGACACGGAGAGAGAGCGAGAGAGAGTGTGACACGGAGAGAGAGAGTGTGACACAGAGAGAGAGAGTGAGACTGACACGGAGAGAGAGAGAGTGTGACACGGAGAGAGAGAGAGAGCGAGTGTGATACAAAGAGAGAGCGAGTGTGATACAAAGAGAGAGCGAGTGTGATACAGAGAGAGAGAGAGAGTGTGAGACACAGAGCGGGAGAGTGTGACGGAGAGAGAGAGAGAGACTGTGACACGGAGAGAGAGAGAGAGACTGTGACACAGAGAGAGAGAGAGAGTGTGATGGAGACACAGAGAGTGTGAGACACAGAGAGAGAGAGTGTGACACGGAGAGAGAGAGAGAGAGTGTGACACAGAGAGAGAGAGAGAGATTGTGACACGGAGAGTGTGAGTGAGTGTGACGCGGAGAGAGAGAGATTGTGACACGGAGAGAGAGTGTGACACGGAAAGAGAGTGTGACACGGAGATAGAGAGAGATTGTGACACGGAGAGAGAGAGAGAGTGTGACACGAAGAGAGAGAGAGTGTGACACGAAGAGAGAGAGAGAGAGTGTGACACGGAGAGAGAGATTGTGACACGGAAAGAGAGAGTGTGACACGGAGAGAGAGAGAGGGAGTGTGACACGGAGAGAGAGAGTGTAACACGGAGAGAGAGAGTGTGACACGGAGAGAAAGAGAGCGAGAAGTGATATGGAGAGAGAAAGAGAGAGAGTGTGACACAGAGAGAGAGAGGGACAGTGTGACACAGAGAGAGAGAGTGTGACACGGGGAGAGAGAGAGAGAGAGTGTGACACGGAGAGAGAGTGAGAGAAAGAGTGTGACGTGGAGAGAGAGAGAGTGTGACACGGAGAGAGAGAGAGAGAGAGAGTGACACGGAGAGAGAGAGAGAGAGTGTGACACGGGAGAGTGTGATACAGAGAGAGAGGGAGAGAGTGTGATACAGAGAGAGAGGGAGAGAGTGTGATAGAGAGAGTGTGAGACACAGAGAGACAGAGAGAGAGAGAGAGTGTGACACGGAGAGAAAGAGAGAGTGTGACACAGAGAGAGAGAGAGAGTGTGATACGGAGAGAGAGAGAATGTGACAGAGAGAGAGAGGGAGAGTGACACGGGGAGAGAGAGACACAGAGAGTGTGAGACAGAGAGAGAGAGACACAGAGTGAGAGTGTGACACGGAGAGAGAGAGCGTGTGACACGGGGAGAGAGAGAGCGAGTGTGACACGGAGAGAGAGAGAGAGTGTGACACAGAGAGAGAGAGTGTGACACGGAGAGAGAGTGTGACATGGAGAGAGAAACATAGAAACATAGAAAATAGGTGCAGGAGTAGGCAATTCAGCCCTTCGAGCCTGCACCACCATTCATTAAGATCATGGCTGATCATTCCCTCAGTACCCCTTTCCTGTTTTCTCTCCATACCCCTTGATCTCTTCAGTGGTAAGGGTCATATCTGACTCCCTCTTGAATATATCCAATGAACTGGCCTCAACAACTCTCTGCGGCAGGGAATTCCACAGGTTAACAACTCTCTGAGTGAAGAAGTTTCTCCTAATCTCAGTCCTAAATGGCCTATCCCTTATCTTAAGACTATGTTCCCTGGTTCTGGACTTCCCCAACATCGGGAACATTCTCTCCGCATCTAACCTGTCCAGTCCGATCGGAATCTTATACGTTTCTATGAGATCCCCTCTCATCCTTCTAAACTCCAGTGAATAAAGGCCCAGTTGATCCAGTCTCTCCTCATATGTCAGTCCTGCCATCCCAGGAATCAGTCTGGTGAACCTTCGCTGCACTCCCTCAATAGCAAGAATGTCCTTCCTCAGATTAGGAGACCAAAACTGAACACAATATTCCAGGTGAGGCCTATACAACTGCAGTAAGACCTCCCTGCTCCTATACTCAAATCCCCTAGCTGTGAAGGCCAACATACCATTTGCCTTCTTCACCACCTGCTGTACCTGCATGCCAACTTTCAGTGACTGATGTACCATGACACCCAGGTCTCGTTGCACCTCCCCTTTTCCTAATCTGCCGCCATCCAGATAATATTCTGCCTTTGTGTTTTTGCTCCCAAAATAGATAACCTCACATTTATCCACATTATACTGCATCTGCCATGCATTTGCCCACTCACTGAACCTGTCCAAGTCACCCTGCAGCCTCTTAACGTCCTCCTCACAGCTCACACCGCCACCCAGCTTAGTGTCATCTGCAAACTTGGAGATATTACACTCAATTCCTTCATCTAAATTGTTAATGTATATTGTAAAGAACTGGGGTCCCAACACTGAGCCCTGAGCCACTCCACTAGTCACTGCCTGCCATTCTGAAAAGGACCCGTTTATCCCGACTCTCTGCTTCCTGTCTGCCAACCAGTTCTCTATCCACGTCAGTACATTATCCCCAATACCATGTGCCTTGATTTTGCACACCAATCTCTTGTGTGGGACCTTGTCAAAAGCCTTTTGAAAGTCCAAATACACCACATCCACTGGTTCTCCCTTGTCCACTGTACTAGTTACATCCTCAAAAAATTCCAGAAGATTTGTCAAGCATGATTTCCCTTTCATAAATCCATGCTGACTTGGACCGATCCTGTCACTGCTTTCCAAATGCGTTGCTATTTCATCCATAATGATTGATTCCAACATTTTCCCCACTACTGATGTCAGGCTAACCAGTCTATAATTTACCATTTTCTCTCTCCCTCCTTTTTTAAAAAGTGGTGTTACATTAGCTACCCTCCAGTCCATAGGAACTGATCCAGAGTCGATAGACTGGTGGAAAATGATCACCAATCATTCCACTATTTCTAGGGCCAATTCCTTAAGTACTCTGGGATGCAGACTATCAGACCCCGGGGATTTATCGACCTTCAATCCCATCAATTTCCCTAACACAATTTCCCACCTAATAAAGATTTCCTTCAGTTCCTCCTTCTCACTAGACCCACTGTCCCCTAGTACATTCGGAAGGTTATTTGTGTCTTCCTTCGTGAAGACAGAACCGAAGTATTTGTTCAATTGGCCTGCCATTTCATTGTTCCCCATTATACATTCACCTGAATCCGACTGCAAGGGACCTACGTTTGTCTTCATTAATCTTTTTCTCTTCACAAATTTATCGACGCTTTTGCAGTCAGTTTTTATGTTACCTGCAAGCTTCCTCTCGTACTCTATTTTCCCTCTCTTAATTAAACCCTTTGTTCTCCTCTGCTGAATTCTAAATTTTTCCCAGCCCTCAGGTTTGCTGCTTTTTCTGGCCAATTTATATGCCTCTTCCTTGGATTTAACACTATCCTTAATTTCCCTTGTTAGCCACGATTGAGCCACCTTCCCCATTTTATTTTTACTCCAGACAGGGATGTACAATTGCTGAAGTTCATCCATGTGATCTTTAAATGTCTGCCATTCCTTATCCACTGTCAACCCTTTAAGTATCCTTTGCCAGTCTATTCTAGCCAATTCACGCCCCATACTGTCAAAGTTACCTTTCCTTAAGTTCAGGACCCTAGTTTCCGAATTAACTATGTCACTATCCATCTTAATAAAGAATTCTACCATATTATGGTCACTCTTTTCCAAGGGGCCTCGCACAACAAGATTGCTAATTACTCCCTTCTCATTACACATCACCCAGTCTAGGATGGCCAGCTCTCTAGTTGGTTCCTCGACATATTGGTCTGGCTTACCCCTTATCCTTAGACTGTGACCCCTGGTTCTGGACTTCCCCAACATTGGGAACATTCTTCCTGCATCTAACCTGTCTAAACCCCTTCAGAATTTTAAACGTTTCTATGAGGTCCCCTCTCATTCTTCTGAACTCCAGTGAATACAAGCCCAGTTGATCCAGTCTTTCTTGATATGTCAATCCCGCCATCCCAGGAATCAGTCTGGTGAACCTTCGCTGCACTCCCTCAATAGCAAGAACGTCCTTCCTCAAGTTAGGAGACCAAAACTGTACACAATACTCCAGGCGTGGCCTCACCAAGGCCCTGTACAACTGTAGTAACACCTCCCTGCCCCTGTACTCAAATCCCCTCGCTATGAAGGCCAACATGCCATTTGCTTTCTTAACCACCTGCTGTACCTGCATGCCAACCTTCAATGACTGATGTACCATGACACCCAGGTCTCGTTGCACCTCCCCTTTTCCTAATCTGTCACCATTCAGATAATAGTCTGTCTCTCTGTTTTTACCACCAAAGTGGATAATCTCACATTTATCCACATTATACTTCATCTGCCATGCATTTGCCCACTCACCTAACCTATCCAAGTCACTCTGCAGCCTCATAGCATCCTCCTCGCAGCTCACACTGCCACCCAACTTAGTGTTATCCGCAAAATTGGAGATACTACATTTAATCCCCTCATCCAAATCATTAATGTACAATGTAAACAGCTGGGGCCCCAGCACAGAACCTTGCGGCACCCCACTAGTCACTGCCTGCCATTCTGAAAAGTACCCGTTTACTCCTACTCTTTGCTTCCTGTCTGCCAACCAGTTTTCAATCCATGTCAGCACACTACCCCCAATCCCATGTGCTTTAACTTTGCACACTAATCTCTTGTAAGGGACCTTGTCGAAAGCCTTCTGAATGTCCAAATACACCACATCAACTGGTTCTTCCTTGTCCATCTACTGGAAACATCCTCAAAAAATTCCAGAAGATTTGTCAAACATGATTTCCCTTTCACAAATCCATGCTGACTTGGACCTATCATGTCACCTCTTTCCAAATGCGCTGCTATGACATCCTTAATAATTGATTCCATCAATTTACCCACTACCGATGTCAGGCTGACCGGTCTATAATTCCCTGTTTTCTCTCTCCCTCCTTTTTTAAGAAATGGGGTTACATTGGCTACCCTCCACTCCATAGGAACTGATCCAGAATCTATGGAATGTTGGAAAATGACTGTCAATGCATCCGCTATTTCCAAGGCCACCTCCTTCAGTCCTCTGGGATGCAGTCCATCAGGCCCTGGGGATTTATCGGCCTTCAATCCCATCAATTTCCCCCATACAATTTCCCAACTAATAAGGATTTCCCTCAGTTCCTCCTTCTTACGAGACCCTCTGACCCCTTTTATATCCGGAAGGTTGTTTGTGTCCTCCTTAGTGAATACCGAACCAAAGTACTTGTTCAATTGGTCCGCCATTTCTTTGTTCCCCGTTATGACTTCCCCTGATTCTGACTGCAGGGGACCTACGTTTGTCTTTACGAACCTTTTTCTCTTTACATCTCTATAGAAGCTTTTGCAGTCCGTCTTAATGTTCCCTGCAAGCTTCCTCTCGTACTCTATTTTCCCTGCCCTAATCAAACCCTTTGTCCTCCTCTGCTGAGTTCTAAATTTCTCCCAGTCCCCGGTTTCGCTGCTATTTCTGGCCAATTTGTATGCCACTTCCTTGGCTTTAATACTATCCCTGATTTCCCTTGATAGCCACGGTTGAGCCACCTTCCCTTTTTTATTTTTACACCAGACTGGGATGTCCAATTGTTGTAGTTCATCCATGCGGTCTCTAAATGTCTGCCATTGCCCATCCACTGTCAATCCCTTAAGTATCATTCGCCAATCTATCCTAGCCAATTCACGCCTCAGACCTTCAAAGTTACCCTTCTTTAAGTTCTGGACCATGGTCTCTGAATTAACTGTTTCATTCTCCATCCTAATGTAGAATTCCACCATATTATTGTCACTCTTCCCCAAGGGGCCTCGCACAATGAGATTGCTAATTAATCCCCTCTCATTACACAACACCCAGTCTCAGATGGCCTGCCCCCTAGTTGGTTCCTCGACATATTGGTCCAGAAAACCATCCCTTATGCTAGAGTGTGACACGGAGAGAGAGAGTGTGACACGGAGAGAGAGAGTGTGGCACGGAGAGAGAGAGTGTGGCACGGAGAGAGAGAGTGTGGCACGGAGAGAGAGAGTGTGGCACGGAGAGAGAGAGTGTGGCACGGAGAGAGAGAGTGTGGCACGGAGAGAGAGAGTGTGGCACGGAGAGAGAGAGAGTGTGACACGGAGAGAGAGAGAGAGAGTGTGACACGGAGAGAGAGAGAGAGAGTGTGACACGGAGAGAGAGAGAGTGTGACACGGAGAGAGTGAGAGAGAGTGTGACACGGAGAGAGAGAGAGTGTGACACGGAGAGAGAGAGAGTGTGACACGGAGAGAGAGAGAGAGAGAGTGTGACACACGGAGAGAGAGAGTGTGATAGACGGAGAGAGAGAGAGAGAGTGACACACGGAGAGAGAGAGTGTGACACAGGGAGAGAGAGAGTGTGACACAGGGAGAGAGAGAGTGTGACACAGGGAGAGAGAGAGTGTGACACAGAGAGAGAGAGAGTGTGACAGGGAGAGAGAGAGTGTGACGGAGAGAGAGAGTGTGACACAGAGAGAGTGACATGGAGAGAGAGAGGGTGACACGGAGAGAGAGAGTGTGACACGGAGAGAGAGAGAGTGTGACATGGAGAGAGAGAGAGTGTGACACGGAGAGAGACAGGGAGAGAGAGTGTGACAGGGAGAGAGAGTGTGACAGGGAGATAGAGTGTGACACGGAGAGAGAGAGAGAGAGTGACACGGAGAGAGAGAGAGTGACACGGAGAGAGAGAGAGTGTGACACGGAGAGAGAGAGAGTGTGACACGGAGAGAGAGAGAGAGTGACACGGAGAGAGAGAGAGAGTGACACACGGAGAGAGAGAGTGTGATAGACGGAGAGAGAGAGTGTGACACACGGAGAGAGAGAGAGAGAGAGAGTGACACAGGGAGAGAGAGAGTGTGACACAGGGAGAGAGAGAGTGTGACACGGAGAGAGAGAGAGAGAGAGAGTGTGACAGGGAGAGAGAGAGTGTGACAGGGAGAGAGAGAGTGTGACACAGAGAGAGAGTGACATGGAGAGAGAGAGGGTGACACGGAGAGAGAGTGTGACACGGAGAGAGAGAGAGTGTGACACGGAGAGAGAGAGAGTGTGACACGGAGAGAGACAGGGAGAGAGAGTGTGACAGGGAGAGAGAGTGTGACACGGAGAGAGAGAGTGACACGGAGAGAGAGAGAGAGTGACACGGAGAGAGAGAGAGAGAGACACGGAGAGAGAGAGAGTGTGTGACACAGAGAGAGAGAGAGTGTAACACGGAGAGAGAGAGAGTGTGATACACGGAGAGAGAGAGTGTGATACACGGAGAGAGAGAGTGTGACACACGGAGAGAGAGAGAGAGTGACACACGAAGAGAGAGAGTGTGACACAGGGAGAGAGAGAATGTGACACGGAGAGAGAGAGAGAGAGAGAGTGTGACAGGGAGAGAGAGAGTGTGACACAGAGAGAGAGTGACACAGAGAGAGAGTGACATGGAGAGAGAGAGGGTGACACGGAGAGAAAGGGAGAGTGTGACACGGAGAGAAAGGGAGAGTGTGACACACGGAGAGAGAGAGAGTGTGACACACGGAGAGAGAGAGTGTGACACACGGAGAGTGAGAGAGAGTGACACACGGAGAGAGGGAGAGAGTGACACACGGGGGGAGAGAGAGAGAGTGACACGGAGAGAGAGAGAATGTGACACAGAGAGAGAGTGTGACACACAGAGAGAGAGAGAAAGAGAGAGTGACACACGGGGAGAGAGAGAGAGAGTGTGGCACACGGAGAGTGAGAGAGAGTGACACACGGAGAGAGAGAGAGAGAGAGAGAGAGAGAGTGACACACGGGGGGAGAGAGAGAGAGAGTGACACGGAGAGAGAGAGAGAGTGACACGGAGAGAGAGAGAATGTGACACAGAGAGAGAGTGTGACACACAGAGAGAAAGAGAGAGTGACACACGGGGAGAGAGAGAGAGAGTGTGACACGGAGAGAGAGAGTGTGACGCACAGGGAGGCGGGGCGGGTCGGGTTGTTAAGTTGCTGTTTGTTGTGCCAAGTCGATCTATTTTAACTCTTTCCCCGCTGCTCCTCACACCCACAGAACGACCGCAAGAAGGCCCAGTCAGCAATGGAGGCTGCCTGGAAGGCCATGGAGAAGAAGGAGATGATTCCCTGGATTAAGAAGGCAGCGGATGACCAGAGGAGATACGAGGTGTGTGAAAAATCACATGGCAACTGCGGGATTGTAGTAAAAACCCAACTAGGTCAGTGTTGTCCTTCAGGGACGGGAACCCGACCCGGTCTGGGCTACACGTGACTCCTGTCCCACACTGCGTGCTGTATCCTTGATGCCCTCAGAAGAGGAACAAGTCACTCAGCTGTTGAATAAAACAGTTCTGAGTGAACAATAAACACAGAATTGCAACTTTGACCAAATGCAGAGAATTTAAATTGTGTGAGGGCTGTTCAGAGGCTGTGGGTAATGAAGTCGTGGAATTAATGTAATGAAAGCTCGGACCTATTCTCCCCTCCAGTGTAGCCCAGTCAGGGGGCTGCTGCTGTCCTGCAGAGAGGAAGTTAAAACAAGCACCACCTCCTCCGCCCCACCCTCCCCACCCCGCTCCGTCACTGTCTCTCTCTCCCCCCACCCCGTCCTTCCCATCCCCCACACCCCGTACCTCCCCCCGACCAGTCCTCCCTCCCTGTCACCTCCCGCCCAGACACCCCCTCCCCGTCACCTCCCGCCCAGACACCCCCTCCCGCCCAGACACCCCCTCCCCGTCACCTCCCGCCCAGACACCCCCTCCCCGTCACCTCCCGCCCAGACACCCCCTCCCCGTCACCTCCCACCCAGACACCCCCTCCCCGTCACCTCCCGCCCAGACACCCCCTCCCCGTCACCTCCCGCCCAGACACCCCCTCCCTGTCACCTCCCGCCCAGATACCCCCTCCCGCCCAGACACCCCCTCCCCGTCACCTCCCGCCCAGACACCCCCTCCCCGTCACCTCCCGCCCAGACACTCCCTCCCCGTCACCTCCCGCCCAGACACCCCCTCCCTGTCACCTCCCGCCCAGATACCCCCTCCCGCCCAGACACCCCCTCCCCGTCACCTCCCGCCCAGACACCCCCTCCCTGTCACCTCCCGCCCAGATACCCCCTCCCGCCCAGACACCCCCTCCCCGTCACCTCCCGCCCAGACACCCCCTCCCCGTCACCTCCCGCCCAGACACCCCCTCCCCGTCACCTCCCGCCCAGACACCCCCTCCCCGTCACCTCCCGCCCAGACACCCCCTCCCCGTCACCTCCCGCCCAGACACCCCCTCCCCGTCACCTCCCGCCCAGACACCCCCTCCCAGTCACCTCCCGCCCAGACACCCCCTCCCTGTCACCTCCCGCCCAGATACCCCCTCCCGCCCAGACACCCCCTCCCCGTCACCTCCCGCCCAGACACTCCCTCCCCGTCACCTCCCGCCCAGACACCCCCTCCCAGTCACCTCCCGCCCAGACACCCCCTCCCCGTCACCTCCCGCCCAGACACCCCCTCCCCGTCACCTCCCGCCCAGACACCCCCTCCCCGTCACCTCCCGCCCAGACACCCCCTCCCCGTCACCTCCCGCCCAGACACCCCCTCCCAGTCACCTCCCGCCCAGACACCCCCTCCCTGTCACCTCCCGCCCAGATACCCCCTCCCGCCCAGACACCCCCTCCCCGTCACCTCCCGCCCAGACACTCCCTCCCCGTCACCTCCCGCCCAGACACTCCCTCCCCGTCACCTCCCGCCCAGACACCCCCTCCCAGTCACCTCCCGCCCAGACACCCCCTCCCCGTCACCTCCCGCCCAGACACCTCCTCCCCGTCACCTCCCGCCCAGACACCCCCTCCCCGTCACCTCCCGCCCAGACACTCCCTCCCCGTCACCTCCCGCCCAGACACCCCCTCCCAGTCACCTCCCGCCCAGACACTCCCTCCCCGTCACCTCCCGCCCAGACACTCCCTCCCCGTCACCTCCCGCCCAGACACTCCCTCCCCGTCACCTCCCGCCCAGACACTCCCTCCCCGTCACCTCCCGCCCAGACACTCCCTCCCCGTCACCTCCCGCCCAGACACCCCCTCCCGCCCAGACACCCCCTCCCCGTCACCTCCCGCCCAGACACTCCCTCCCCGTCACCTCCCGCCCAGACACTCCCTCCCCGTCACCTCCCGCCCAGACACCCCCTCCCAGTCACCTCCCTCCCAGACACCCCCTCCCCGTCACCTCCCGCCCAGACACTCCCTCCCCGTCACCTCCCGCCCAGACACCCGCTCCCAGTCACCTCCCGCCCAGACACCCCCTCCCAGTCATCTCCCGCCCAGACACCCCCTCCCCGTCACCTCCCGCCCAGACACTCCCTCCCCGTCACCTCCCGCCCAGACACCCCCTCCCGCCCAGACACCCCCTCCCCGTCACCTCCCGCCCAGCCACCCCCTCCCGCCCAGACACTCCCTCCCAGTCACCTCCCGCCCAGACACCCCCTCCCGCCCAGACACCCCCTCCCCGTCACCTCCCGCCCAGACACCCCCTCCCACCCAGACACTCCCTCCCAGTCACCTCCCGCCCAGACACCCCCTCCCAGTCACCTCCCGCACAGACACCCCCTCCCCGTCACCTCCCGCACAGACACCACCTCCCGCCCAGACACCCCCGCCCCCCCCACCCCGCCGGTGTTTACAGAGCTGGTTGGGAGGGTGTTATAACGAGAGCTTGTGTTGTGTTGCAGAGGGAACTAACGGAGAGTCGCTGCTCCCCGGCCTTGGCCCAGCATTCCAAGAAATTGAAATTCGACGGGGAGCCAAAGAAACCACCAATGTAAGTGACCGCCTGCTGACCCGCCCGCTGACCGAGAGTGACCGCCCGCTGACCGAGAGTGACCGCCCGCTGACCGAGAGTGACCGCCCGCTGACCCGTCCGCTGACCGAGAGTGACCATCCACTGACCCGCACGCTGACTGAGAGTGACCGCACGCTGACTGAGAGTGACTGCCCGCTGACTGAGTGACCATCCACTGACCTGACCGCGAGTGACCGCCCACTGACTGAGAGTGACCGCCCGCTGACTGAGGGTGACCACCCACTGACCGCAGGTGACTGTCCTCTGGCCGAGAGTGACCGTCCACTGACCGCGAGTGACCGTCCACTGACCGCGAGTGACCGTCCACTGACCACGAGTGACCGCACACTGACCGAGAGTGATCGTCTGCTGACAGCGAGTGACCGCCCACTGACCGAGAGTGAACACTCACTGACAGCGAGTGACCACCCACTGACCGAGAGTGACCACCCACTGACCGAGAGTGACCACCCACTGACAGCGAGTGACCACCCACTGACCGCGAGTGACCGCCCACTGACCGCGAGTGACCGCCCACTGACCGCGAGTGACCGCCCACTGACCGCGAGTGACTGTCCACTGACCGCGAGTGACTTGAGAGTGGCCGTCCACTGACCGAGAGTGGCCACCCACTGACCGAGAGTGGCCACCCACTGGCCGCGAGTGACCGCCCACTGGCCGCGAGTGACCGCCCACTGACCGCGAGTGACCACCCACTGACAGCGAGTGAGACTGAGAGTGACCGCCCACTGACAGCGAGTGACCGCCCACTGACAGCGAGTGACCGTCCTCTGACTGAGAGTGACCGTCCACTGACAGCGAGTGACCATCCACTGACTGAGAGTGACCGTCCACTGACAGCGAGTCACCGTCCACTGACAGCGAGTGACCGCCCACTGACAGCAAGTGACCGCCCACTGACTGAGAGTGACCGCCCACTGACTGAGAGTGACCGCCCACTGACTGAGAGTGACCATCCACTGACAGCGAGTGACCGTCCACTGACTGAGAGTGACCGTCCACTGACCGCGAGTGACCGCCCACTGACCGCGAGTGACCGCCCACTGACCGCGAGTGACCGCCCACTGACAGCGAGTGACCACCCACTGACAGCGAGTGACCTCCCACTGACCGAGAGTGACCACCCACTGACAGCGAGTGACCACCCACTGACAGCGAGTGACCGCCCACTGACAGCGAGTGACCGCCCACTGACAGCGAGTGAGACTGAGAGTGACCGCCCACTGACAGCGAGTGACCGCCCACTGACAGCGAGTGACCGCCCACTGACAGCGAGTGACCGCCCACTGACAGCGAGTGACCGCCCACTGACCGAGAGTGACCGCCCACTGACAGCGAGTGACCGCCCACTGACAGCGAGTGACCGCCCACTGACCGCGAGTGACCGCCCACTGACTGAGAGTGACCGCCCACTGACTGAGAGTGACCGCCCACTGACTGAGAGTGACCGGCCACTGACCGAGAGTGACCAGTCCTGTCCCTTGCAGGAGTGGTTACCAGATGTTCTCCCAGGAGCTGCTGACCAATGGGGAGCTCAACCACTTTGGGCTGAAGGAGAGGATGGTGGAGATCGGGAAGCGATGGCAAAAACAGAGCCAGGCTCAGAAAGATGGATACAAGAAACTGGTGGAGGAGCAGCAACAAGAATACAAGATTGAGCTGGAAATCTGGCTCAAGGTGAGTTCCCTCAGTGTGTTCACAGACCTGCACCCAGCAGTACTGTACCCTAGTGTTATACAGTGACTGACCTGACCCCACTAGGACTGTACCCCAGTGTTATACTGTGACTGACCTGTACCCACCAGTACTGTACCCCAGTGTTATACAGTGACTGACCTGTGCCCACCAGTACTGTACCCTAGTGTTATACAGTGACTGACCTGACCCCACTAGGACTGTACCCCAGTGTTATACAGTGACAGACCTGTACCCACCAGTACTGTACCCGTATTATACAGTGACAGACCTGTACCCACCAGTAATGTACCCCAGTGTTATACAGTTACAGACCTGTACCCCAGTGTTATACAGTGACAGACCTGTACCCACCAGTACTGTACCCCAGTGTTATACAGTGACAGACCTGTACCCACCAGTACTGTACCCCAGTGTTATACAGTGACAGACCTGTACCCACCAGTACTGTACCCCAGTGTTATACAGTGACAGACCTGTACCCACCAGTACTGTACCCCAGTGTTATACAGTGACAGACCTGTACCCACCAGTACTGTACCCGTGTTATACAGTAACAGACCTGTACCCACCAGTACTGTACCCCAGTGTTATACAGTGACAGACCTGTACCCACCAGTACTGTACCCCAGTGTTATACAGTGACAGACCTGTACCCACCAGTACTGTACCCCAGTGTTATACAGTGACAGACCTGTACCCCAGTGTTATTCAGTGACAGACCTGTACCCACCAGTACTGTACCCCAGTGTTATACAATGACAAACCTGTACCCACCAGTACTGTACCCCAGTGTTATACAGTGACAGACCTGTACCCATCAGTACTGTACCCCAGTGTTATATTGACAGACCTGTACCCAGTGTTATACAGTAACAGACCTGTACCCCCAATGCTGTACCCCAGTGTTTTACAGTGACAGACCTGTACCCATCAGTACTGTACCCCAGTGTTATACAGTGACAGACCTGTACCCCTAATACTGCACCCAGTGTTTTACAGTGACAGACCTGTCAGACGGTTTGTGTTGGTTATGTAAATGTAAAGGTTGAATTTGAATTTAAATCCCTTTTCATATCTTTCAGTCTCTGTCTCCACAAGAAAGGACTGTGTACAAGGATTATATCACCGCGGTGAGTATTCAAAGTTATAGCGAACAGAACTCTCGACCAATTTGTGTGTGTGCTCCAAATACAGTTGTGTAACAGTATTGCCAGACCCAAGATCCCCTCTGACCCCGGTCTGCCCTCCGACCCTGGTCTGACCCCCGACCACGGTCTGATCTCTGACCCCGGTCATGCACAAATGTACGTTGAACTTATTTAAATGAACTCATGGACTTGTAGTGGCGTTGCTCAGAGTGAGCTACTGTCTGACCGTTTATCACAGTATGTGCGGGTTATTCTGGCGAATAGGCTCGAAGGGCTGAATGGCCTCCTCCTGTTCCTGTGTAACAGGCTCGAGGGGCTGAATGGCCTCCTCCTGTTCCTGTGTAACAGGCTCGAGGGGCTGAATGGCCCCCTGCTGTTCCTGTTTAACAGGCTCGAGGGGCTGAATAGCCCCCTGCTGTTCCCGTGTAACAGGCTCGAGGGGCTGAATGGCCTCCTCCTGTTCCCGTGCAACAGGCTCGAGGGGCTGAATGGCCTCCTCCTGTTCCCGTGCAACAGGCTCGAGGGGCTGAATGGCCTCCTCCTGTTCCCGTGCAACAGGCTCGAGGGGCTGAATGGCCTCCTCCTGTTCCTGTATAATGCCATGTCGATGATAAAGTCAGAACATAAGAAATAGGAACAGGAGTCGGCCATTCGGCCCCTTGAGCCTGTTCCGCTATTCAATAAGACTTCTACCTCAACTCCACAGCCCTCTGGAGTTGAGAATTCCAAAGATTCACCACCCTCTGAGTGAAGAAATCTTTCCTCAGTCCTAAATGGCTGACCCCTTATCCTGAGACTGTGACCCCTGGTTCTAGACTCCCCAGCCCGGGGGAAACACCCTCTCTGTCAAGCCCTGTAAGAATGTTGTATGTTTCAATGGGATCACCTCATTCTTCTAAATTCTGGGAAATATAGGCCCAGTCTACTCAGGACCACTGAACATGTCAAATTCCAATTTTATTGAAAGGTGTCTAAAGTGTTACTGGTGCTTTGGGAGTTGAAGTCCATAACTCTGCGAATAACATAAATCAGACTCTTTTATTTTGTTTGTGCTTATTTCCAAATGTATTTCATTTTTTTTATCACTAACCTTCAGTATTAAAGCTGAGAACAAAGTTACAATGGGGCTAGGCCCAACCATCTTCAGCTGCTCCATCAATGACCTTCCGTCCATCATAAGGTCAGAAGTGGGGATGTTCTCTGATGATTGCACAGTGTTCAGTTCCATTCACAACTCCTCAGATAATGAAACAGTCCGTGCCCGCATGCAGCAAGACCTGGACAACATTCAGGGTTGGGCTGATAAGTGGCAAGTAACATTCGTGCCACACAAGTGCCAGGCAATGACCATCTCCAACAAGCGATAGTCTTACCACCGCCCCTTGACATTCAACTGCATTACCATCACCGAATCCCCCACCATCAACATCCTGGGGGTCACCATTGACCAGAAACTTAACTGGACCAGCCACATAAATACTGTGGCCACAAGAGCAGGTCAGAGGCTGGGTATTCTGCGGTGAGTGTCTCACCTCCTGACTCCCCAAAGTCTTTCCACCATCTACAAGGCACAAGTCAGGAGTGTGATGGAACACTCTCCACTTGCCTGGATGGTGCAGCTCCAACAACACTCGAGGCTCAACACCATCCAGGACAAAACAGCCGCTTGATCCACACCCCATCCACCACCTTCAGCATTGACTCCTTGCCATGACTGTTAGAGAACCTCGGGCGCAGTGACACACGCAGCTTGTTTCAACATATTTCATTGTTCTTTACAGAAGCGTAAAGGTCCAGTCAAGCCTGGGGGACCCACGGCTAAAGTGAGGGTGTCATCGCAGATTGCATCGGTGAGTTGCTTCTGTCATTCCTGCTCCGTACTGACAGATCCTGCGATAGTGCGGCCCTGTCACTGTGTGACTGAATCACCTCCAGCCCACACACTCTCTCTCTCTCTCTCACACACGCACTCTCTCGCACTCACTCACTCTCTCTCACTCACCCTCTCTCTCTCCCTCACTCACACTCTTGCACTCTCTCTCTCATTCTCTCACTCTCCCTCTCCCACTCTCTCACTCTCCCTCTCCCTATCTCTCACTTTCCCTCTCCCTCTCTCTCACTTTCTCCCTCACTCACTCACTCTCTCGCACTCTCCGACTCTCTCTCTCACTCACTCTCTCGCACTCTCCCACACTCTCTCCCACTCTCCCTCTCGCTCTTTCCCTCATTCACTCTCTTGCACTCTCCAACTCTCTCTGTCACTCACTCTCTCGCACTCTCTCCCACTCTCTCTCTCACTCCCACTTTCTCCCCTCTCTGTCAGTCTCCCTCCCACTCTCATAGAAACAAAGAAATATAGAAAATAGGTGCAGGAGTAGGCCTTTTGGCCCTTCGAGCCTGCACCACCATTCAATGATCACGGCTGATCATTCCCTCATTACCCCTTTCCTGCTTTCTCTCCAGACCCCTTGATCCCCTTAGCCGTAAGGGCCATATCTAACTCCCTCTTGAATATATCCAATGAACTGGCAGGGAATTCCACAGGTTAACAACTCTCTGAGTGAAGAAGTTTCTCCTCATCTCAGTCCTAAATGACTTACCCCTTATCCTTAGACTGTGTCCCCTAGTTCTGGACCTCTCCAACATCGGGAACATTCTTCCCGCATCTAACCTGTCCAATCCCGTCAGAATCTTATGTTTCTATGAGATTCCCTCTCATCCTTCTAAACTCCAGTGAATAAAGGCCCAGTTGATCCAGTCTCTCCTCATATGACAGTCCAGCCATCCCTGGAATCAGTCTGGTGAACCTTCGCTGCACTCCCTCAATAGCAAGAACGTCCTTCCTCAGATTAGGAGACCAAAACTGAACACAATATTCCAGGTGAGGCCCTTTACAACTACAGTAAGACCTCCATGCTCCTTTACTCAAATCTCCTCGCTATGAAGGCCAACATACCATTTGCCTTCTTCACCATCTGCTGTACCTGCATGCCAACTTTCAATGACTGATGAACCATGACACCCAGGTCTCGTTGCACCTCCCCTTTTCCTAATCTGCCGCCATTCAGATAATATTCTGCCTTTGTGTTTTTGCCCCCAAAATGGATAACCTCACATTTATCCATATTATACTGTATCTGCCATGCATTTGCCCACTCACCTAACCTGTCCAAGTTAACCTTCAGCCTCTTAGCGTCCTCCTCACAGCTCACACCGCCACCCAGTTTAGTGTCATCTGCAAACTTCGAGATATTACACTCAATTCCTTCATCCAAATTGTTAATGTTTATTGTAAAGAGCTGGAGTCCCAGCACTGAGCCCTGCGGCACTCCACTAGTCACTGCCTGCCATTCTGAAAAGGACCCGTTTATCCCGACTCTCTGCTTCCTGTCTGCCAACCAGTTCTCTATCCACATCAGTACATTACCCCCAATACCTTGTGCTTTGATTTTGCACACCAATCTTTTGCGCGGGACCTTGTCAAAAGCCTTTTGAAAGTCCAAATACACCACATCCACTGGTTCTCCCTTGTCCACTGTACTAGTTACATCCTCAAAAAATTCCAGAAGATTTGTCAAGCATGATTTCCCTTTCATAAATCCATGCTGACTTGGACCGATCCTGTCACTGCTTTCCAAATGCGTTGCTATTTCATCCTTAATAATTGATTCCAACATTTTCCCCACTACTGATGTCAGGCTAACCGGTCTATAATTACCCGTTTTCTCTCTCCCTCCTTTTTTAAAAAGCGGTGTTACATTAGCTACCCTCCTGTCCATAGGAACTGATCCAGAGTCGATAGACTGTTGGAAAATGATCACCAATGCATCCACTATTTCTAGAGCCAATTCCTTAAGTACTCTGGGATGCAGACTATCAGGCCCCGTGGATTTATCGGCCTTCAATCCCATCAATTTCCCTAACACAATTTCCCACCTAATAATGATATCCCTCAGTACCTCCTTCTCACTAGACCCACTGTCCCCTAGTACATCCGGAAAGTTATTTGTGTCTTCCTTCGTGAAGACAGAACCGAAGTATTTGTTCAATTGGTCTGCCATTTCTTTGTTCCCCATTATAAATTCACCTGAATCCGACTGCAAGGGACCAACATTTGTCTTCACTAATCTTTTTCTCTTCACATATTTATAGAAGCTTTTGCAGTCAGTTTTTATGTTCCCTGCAAGCTTCTTTTCTCCCTCTTAATTAAACCCTTTGTCCTCCTCTGTTGAATTCTAAATTTCTCCCAGTCGTCAGGTTTGTTGCTTTTTCTGGCCAATTTATATGCCTCTTCCTTGGATATAACACTATCCTTAATTTCCCTTGTTAGCCACGGTTGAGCCACCTTCCCCGTTTTACTTTTACTCCAGACAGGGATGTACAATTGTTGAAGTTCATCCATGTGATCTTTAAATGTTTGCCATTGCCTATCCACCGTCAACCCTTTAAGTATCCTTTGCCAGTCTATTCTAGCCAATTCACGTCTCATACCATCGAAGTTACCTTTCCTTAAGTTCAGGACCCTAGTTTCTGAATTAACTGTGTTACTCTCCATCTTAATAAAGAATTCTACCATATTATGGTCACTCTTCCCCAAGGAACAACAAGATTGCTATTTAGTCCCTTCTCATTACACATCACCCAGTCTAGGATGGCCAGCTCTCTAGTTGGTTCCTCGACATATTGGTCGGGAAAACCATCCCTAATACACTCCAGGAAATCCTCCTCCACCGCATTGCTACCAGTTTGGTTAGCCCAATCAATATATAGATTAAAGCCGCCCATGATAACTGCTGTACCTTTATTGCACACATCCCTTATTTCTTGTTTGATGCTGTCCCCAACATCACTACTACTGTTTGGTGGTCTGTACACAACTCCAACTAGCGTTTTCTTTCACTTTGGTATTCTGTAGCTCCACCCATATCGATTCCACATCATCCAAGCTAATGTCCTTCCTTACTATTGCATTAATCTCCTCTTTAACCAGCAATGCCACCCCGCCTCCTTTTCCTCTCTGTCTATCCTTCCTAAATGTTGAATACCCCTGGATGTTGAGTTCCCAGCCTTGGTCACCCTGCTGCCATGTCTCCGTGATGCCAATTACATCATATCCGTTAACTGCTGTCTGCGCAGTTAATTCGTCCATCTTATTGCGAATACTCCTCGCATTGAGGCACAGAGCCTTCAGGCCTGTCTTTTTAACGCACTTTGCCCCTTTAGGATTTTGCTGTAATGTGGCCCTTTTTGTTTTTTGCCTTGGGTTTCTCTGCTCTCCACTTTTACTATTCTCCTTTCTATCTTTTGCTTCTGCCTCCATTTTATTTCCCTCTGTCTCCCTGCATAGGTTTAGATATATAAAACGGAAAAGAGTGACTAAAGTAAATGTTGGTCCCTTAGAAGATGAGAAGGGGGATTTAATAATGGGAAATGTGGAAATGGCTGAGACCTTAAACAATTATTTTGCTTCGGTCTTCACAGTGGAAGACACAAAAACCATGCCAAAAATTGCTGGTCACAGGAATGTGGGAAGGGAGGACCTTGAGACAATCACTATCACCAGGGGGGTAGTGCTGGACAGTCTAATGGGACTCAAGGTAGACAAGTCCCCTGGTCCTGATGAAATGCATCCCAGGGTATTAAAAGAGATGGCAGAAGTTATAGCAGATGCATTCGTTATAATCTACCAAAATTCTCTGGACTCTGGGGAAGTACCAATGGATTGGAAAGCAGCTAATGTAACGCCTCTGTTTAAAAAAGGGGGCAGACAAAAGGCAGGTAACTATAGGCCGGTTAGTTTAACATCTGTAGTGGGGAAAATGCTTGAAACTATCATTAAGGAAGAAATAGCGGGACATCTAGATAGGAATAGTGCAATCAAGCAGACGCAGCATGGATTCATGAAGGTGAAATCATGTTTAACTAATTTACTGGAATTCTTTGAGGATATAACGAGCATGGTGGATAGAGGTGTACCGATGGATGAGGTGTATTTAGATTTCCAAAAGGCATTCGATAAGGTGCCACACAAAAGGTTACTGCAGAAGATAGAGGTACGCGGAGTCAGAGGAAATGTATTAGCATGGATAGAGAATTGGCTAGCGAACAGAAAGCAGAGAGTCGGGATAAATGGATCCTTTTTGGGGTGGAAATTGGTGGTTAGTGGTGTGCCACAGGGATCGGTGCTGGAACCACAACTGTTTACAATATACATAGATGACCTGGAAGAGGGGACAGAGTGTAGTGTAACAAAATTTGCAGATGACACAAAGATTAGTGGGAAAGCGGGTTGTGTAGAGGACACAGAGAGGCTGCAAAGAGATTTAGATAGGTTAAGCGAATGGGCTAAGGTTTGGTAGATGGAATACAATGTCGGAAAGTGTGAGGTCATCCACCTTGGGGAAAAAAAACAGTAAAAGGGAATATTATTTGAATGAGGAGAAATTACAACATGCTGTGGTGCAGAGGGACCTGGGGGTCCTTGTGCATGAATCCCAAAAAGTTAGTTTGCAGGTGCAGCAGGTAATCAGGAAGGTGAATGGAATGTTGGCCTTCATTGCGAGAGGGATGGAGTACAAAAGCAGGGAGGTCTTGCTGCAACTGTACAGGGTATTGGTGAGGCCGCACCTGGAGTACTGCGTGCAGTTTTGGTCACCTTACTTCAGGAAGGATATACTAGCTTTGGAGGGGGTACAGAGACGATTCACTAGGCTGATTCTGGAGATGAGGGGGTTACCTTATGATGATAGATTGAGTAGACTGGGTCTTTACTCGTTGGAGTTCAGAAGGATGAGGGGTGATCTTATAGAAACATTTAAAATAATGAAAGGGATAGACAAGATAGAGGCAGAGAGGTTGTTTCCACTGGTCGGGGAGACTAGAACTAGGGGGCACAGCCTCAAAATACGGGGGAGCCAATTTAAAACCGAGTTGAGAAGGAATTTCTTCTCCCAGAGGGTTGTGAATCTGTGGAATTCTCTGCCCAAGGAAGCAGTTGAGGCTAGCTCATTGAATGTATGCAAGTCACAGATAGATAGATTTTTAACCAATAAGGGAATTAAGGGTTACGGGGAGCGGGCGGGTAAGTGGAGCTGAGTCCACGGCCAGATCAGCCATGATCTTGTTGAATGGCGGAGCAGGCTCGAGGGGCTAGATGGCCTACTCCTGTTCCTAATTCTTATGTTCTTATGTTCCCATCCCCCTGCCATGTTAGTTTAACTCCTCCCCAACTGCACTAGCAAACACTCTCTTACTCTCCCTCACTCACTCACTCTCCCTCACTCCCCCTCCCACTCTCTCCCCTCTCTCTCTCTCTCTCTCTCTCTCTCTCTCTCTCTCTCTCTCTCTCTCCCTCACTCACTCACTCTCTCTCCGTCACTCCCCCTCCCACTCTCTTCCCTCTCTCTCTCTCTCTCTCGTTCACTCACTCTCTGTCCGTCACTCCCCCTCCCACTCTCACCCCTCTCTCTCTCTCTCTCCCTCACTCACTCACTCTCTCTCCGTCACTTCCCCTCCCACTCTCTCCCCTCTCTCTCTCTCTCTCTCTCTCTCTCTCTCTCTCTCTCTCTCTCCCTCACTCACTCTCTCTCTCTCCGTCACTCCCCCTCCCACTCTCTCCGTCACTCCCCCTTCCACTCTCTCCCCTCTCTCTCTCTCTCTCTCCCTCACTCACTCACTCTCTCTCCGTCACTTCCCCTCCCACTCTCTCCCCTCTCTCTCTCTCTCTCTCTCCCTCACTCACTCACTCTCTCTCCGTCACTCCCCCTCCCACTCTCTCCCCTCTCTCTCTCTCTCTCTCTCCCTCACTCACTCCCCCTCCCACTCTCTCCCCTCTCTCTCTCTCTCTCTCTCTCCCTCACTCACTCACTCTCTCTCCGTCACTCCCGCTCCCACTCTCTCCCCTCTCTCTCTCTCTCTCTCTCTCTCTCTCCCTCACTCACTCACTCTCTCTCCGTCACTCCCGCTCCCACTCTCTCCCCTCTCTCTCTCTCTCTCTCTCTCTCTCTCCCTCACTCACTCACTCTCTCTCCGTCACTCCCCCTCCCACTCTCTCCCCTCTCTCTCTCTGTCACTCTCCCTCTCCCTCCCACTCACTCTCTCTCTCTCTCCACCCCCTTTCTCTGAATCTATTATCTTGCTGTCCTCAGGAATCGTCCGACGAGGATGATGAAGATGAAGATGAAGAGGAGGATGATGAAGATGCCGAAAGGAGCGACTCGTCCGATTCCGACGATGGCGACGACTCTTCGGCTTCGTCAGATAGCGGAGCGAACAGCGATGAGGAGGACAGGGAGGTGAGTGCCGGGCAAAGCTCCTTGTGCGCGCTGTCCCATGTCCCACTCTCCGCCACCGTACACGATTATTGTGTGTGAACTGGGCAGGCTATTTGACCGGGTGGGGGGGAAGGGCCAATCGCAGCCGATCCCAATCTTCCCCTCATCCAATGTCCAATCCGTGCGCGCTCCAACGGAGTAACAGTGAGGCCCAGTACCCGTCCCTAACTGCCCCTCGAGAAGGTGGTTGTGAGCTGCCTTCTTGAACCGCTGCAGTCCGTGTGGTGAGGGTCTCCCACAGTGCTGTCAGTCCGTGTGGTGAGGGTCTCTCACAGTGCTGTCAGTCCGTGTGGTGAGGGTCTCTCACAGTGCTGTCAGTCCGTGTGGTGAGGGTCTCTCACAGTGCTGTCAGTCCGTGTGGTGAGGGTCTCCCACAGTGCTGTCAGTCCGTGTGGTGAGGGTCTCCCACAGTGCTGTCAGTCCGTGTGGTGAGGGTCTCCCACAGTGCTGTCAGTCCGTGTGGTGAGGGTCTCCCACAGTGCTGTCAGTCCGTGTGGTGAGGGTCTCCCACAGTGCTATCCGTGTGGTGAGGGTCTCCCACAGTGCTGTCAGTCCGTATGGTGAGGGTCTCCCACAGTGCTGTCAGTCCGTGTGGTGAGGGTCTCCCACAGTGCTGTCAGTCCGTGTGGTGAGGGTCTCCCACAGTGCTGTCAGTCCGTGTGGTGAGGGTCTCCCACTGTGCTGTCACTCCGTGTGGTGAGGGTCTCTCACAGTGCTGTCAGTCCGTATGGTGAGGGTCTCCCACAGTGCTGTCAGTCCGTGTGGTGAGGGTCTCCCACAGTGCTGTCAGTCCGTGTGGTGAGGGTCTAACACAGTGCTGTCAGTCCGTGTGGTGAGGGTCTCCCACTGTGCTGTCACTCCGTGTGGTGAGGGTCTCCCACAGTGCTGTCAGTCCGTGTGGTGAGGGTCTCTCACAGTGCTGTCAGTCCGTGTGGTGAGGGTCTCTCACAGTGCTGTCAGTCCGTGTGGTGAGGGTCTCCCACAGTGCTGTCAGTCCGTGTGGTGAGGGGTCTCCCACAGTGCTGTCAGTCCGTGTGGTGAGGGTCTCCCACAGTGCTGTCAGTCCGTGTGGTGAGGGTCTCCCACAGTGCTGTCCGTGTGGTGAGGGTCTCCCACAGTGCTGTCAGTCCGTGTGGTGAGGGTCTCCCACAGTGCTGTCAGTCCGTGTGGTGAGGGGTCTCCCACAGTGCTGTCAGTCCGTGTGGTGAGGGTCTCCCACAGTGCTGTCCGTGTGGTGAGGGTCTCCCACAGTGCTGTCAGTCCGTGTGGTGAGGGTCTCCCACAGTGCTGTCAGTCCGTGTGGTGAGGGTCTCCCACAGTGCTGTCCGTGTGGTGAGGGTCTCCCACAGTGCTGTCAGTCCGTGTGGTGAGGGTCTCCCACAGTGCTGTCAGTCCGTGTGGTGAGGGGTCTCCCACAGTGCTGTCAGTCCGTGTGGTGAGGGTCTCCCACAGTGCTGTCAGTCCGTGTGGTGAGGGGTCTCCCACAGTGCTGTCAGTCCGTGTGGTGAGGGTCTCCCACAGTGCTGTCCGTGTGGTGAGGGTCTCCCACAGTGCTGTCAGTCCGTGTGGTGAGGGTCTCCCACAGTGCTGTCAGTCCGTGTGGTGAGGGTCTCCCACAGTGCTGTCAGTCCGTGTGGTGAGGGTCTCTCACAGTGCTGTCAGTCCGTGTGGTGAGGGTCTCCCACAGTGCTGTCAGTCCGTGTGGTGAGGGTCTCCCACAGTGCTGTCCGTGTGGTGAGGGTCTCCCACAGTGCTGTCAGTCCGTGTGGTGAGGGTCTCCCACAGTGCTGTCAGTCCGTGTGGTGAGGGGTCTCCCACAGTGCTGTCAGTCCGTGTGGTGAGGGTCTCCCACAGTGCTGTCCGTGTGGTGAGGGTCTCCCACAGTGCTGTCAGTCCATGTGGTGAGGGTCTCCCACAGTGCGGTCAGTCCGTGTGGTGAGGGTCTCCCACAGTGCTGTCAGTCCGTGTGGTGAGGGTCTCTCACAGTGCTGTCAGTCCGTGTGGTGAGGGTCTCCCACAGTGCTGTCAGTCCGTGTGGTGAGGTTCTCCCACAGTGCTGTCAGTCCGTGTGGTGAGGGTCTCTCACAGTGCTGTCAGTCAGTGTGGTGAGGGTCTCCCACAGTGCTGTCAGTCCGTGTGGTGAGGGTCTCCCACAGTGCTGTCAGTCCGTGTGGTGAGGGTCTCCCACAGTGCTGTCAGTTCGTGTGGTGAGGGTCTCCCACAGTGCTGTCAGTCCGTGTGGTGAGGGTCTCCCACAGTGCTGTCCGTGTGGTGAGGGGTCTCCCACAGTGCTGTCAGTCCGTGTGGTAGGGTCTCTCACAGTGCTGTCAGTCCGTGTGGTGAGGGTCTCCCACAGTGCTGTCCGTGTGGTGAGGGTCTCCCACAGTGCTGTCAGTCCGTGTGGTGAGGGTCTCCCACAGTGCTGTAAGTCCGTGTGGTGAGGGTCTCTCACAGTGCTGTCAGTCCGTGTGGTAGGGTCTCTCACAGTGCTGTCAGTCCGTGTGGTGAGGGTCTCCCACAGTGCTGTCCGTGTGGTGAGGGTCTCCCACAGTGCTGTCAGTCCGTGTGGTGAGGGTCTCCCACAGTGCTGTCAGTCCGTGTGGTGAGGGTCTCCCACAGTGCTGTCAGTCCGTGTGGTGAGGGTCTCCCACAGTGCTGTCAGTCCGTGTGGTGAGGGTCTCCCACAGTGCTGTCAGTCCGTGTGGTGAGGGTCTCCCACAGTGCTGTCAGTCCGTGTGGTGAGGGTCTCCCACAGTGCTGTCAGTCCGTGTGGTGAGGGTCTCCCACAGTGCTGTCCGTGTCGTGAGGGTCTCTCACAGTGCTGTCCGTGTGGTGAGGGTCTCCCACTGTGCTGTCAGTCCGTGTGGTGAGGGTCTCTCACAGTGCTGTCAGTCCGTGTGGTGAGGGTCTCTCACAGTGCTGTCAGTCCGTGTGGTGAGGGTCTCCCACAGTGCTGTCAGTCCGTGTGGTGAGGGTCTCTCACAGTGCTGTCCGTGTGGTGAGGGTCTCCCACAGTGCTGTCCGTGTGGTGAGGGTCTCTCACAGTGCTGTCAGTCCGTGTGGTGAGGGTCTCCCACAGTGCTGTCAGTCCGTGTGGTGAGGGTCTCCCACAGTGCTGTCAGTCCGTGTGGTGAGGGTCTCCCACAGTGCTGTCAGTCCGTGTGGTGAGGGTCTCCCACAGTGCTGTCAGTCCGTGTGGTGAGGGATTCCCACAGTGCTGTCAGTCCGTGTGGTGAGGGTCTCCCACAGTGCTGTCAGTCCGTGTGGTGAGGGTCTCCCACAGTGCTGTCCGTGTGGTGAGGGTCTCTCACAGTGCTGTCAGTCCGTGTGGTGAAGGTGCTCCCACAGTGCTGTCAGTCCGTGTGGTGAGGGTCTCCCACAGTGCTGTCAGTCCGTGTGGTGAGGGTCTCCCACAGTGCTGTCAGTCCGTGTGGTGAGGGTCTCTCACAGTGCTGTCAGTCCGTGTGGTGAGGGTCTCTCACAGTGCTGTCAGTCCGTGTGGTGAGGGTCTCCCACAGTGCTGTCAGTCCGTGTGGTGAGGGTCTCTCACAGTGTTGTGGGGTAGCATTGCTGGTTAAGGAGCAAATTAAGGCAATAGTTCGGAAGGACATTAGCTTGGATGATGTGGAATCTATATGGGTAGAGCTGCAGAATACCAAAGGACAAAAAACGTTAGTGGGAGTTGTGTACAGACCTCCAAACAGTAGTAGTGATGTTGGGGAGGGCATCAAACATGAAATTAGGGGTGCGTGCAATAAAGGTGCAGCAGTTATAATGGGTGACTTTAATATGCACATAGATTGGGTTAACCAAACTGGAAGCAATACGGTGGAGGAGGATTTCCTGGAGTGCATAAGGGATGGTTTTTTAGACCAATATGTCGAGGAACCAACTAGGGGGGAGGCCATCTTAGACTGGGTGTTGTGTAATGAGAGAAGATTAATTAGCAATCTCGTTGTGCGAGGCCCCTTGGGGAAGAGTGACCATAATATGGTGGAATTCTGCATTAGGATGGAGAATGAAACAGTTAATTCAGAGACCATGGTCCAGAACTTAAAGAAGGGTAACTTTGAAGGTATGAGGCGTGAATTGGCTAGGATAGATTGGCGAATGATACTGAAGGGGTTGACTGTGGATGGGCAATGGCAGACATTTAGAGACCGCATGGATGAATTACAACAATTGTACATTCCTGTCTGGCGTAAAAATAAAAAAGAGAAGGTGGCTCAACCGTGGCTATCAAGGGAAATCAGGGATAGTATTAAAGCCAAGGAAGTGGCATACAAATTGGCCAGAAATAGCAGCGAACCCGGGGACTGGGAGAAATTTAGAACTCAGCAGAGGAGGACAAAGGGTTTGATTAGGGCAGGGAAAATGGAGTACGAGAAGAAGCTTGCAGGGAACATTAAGACGGATTGCAAAAGTTTCTATAGATATGTAAAGAGAAAAAGGTTAGTAAAGACAAACGTAGGTCCCCTGCAGTCAGAATCAGGGGAAGTCATAACGGGGAACAAAGAAATGGCGGACCAATTGAACAAGTACTTTGGTTCGGTATTCACTGAGGAGGACACAAACAACCTTCCGGATATAAAAGGGGTCGGAGGGTCTAGTAAGGAGGAGGAACTGAGGGAAATCCTTATTAGTCGGGAAATTGTGTTGGGGAAATTGATGGGATTGAAGGCCGATAAATCCCCAGGGCCTGATGGACTGCATCCCAGAGTACTTAAGGAGGTGGCCTTGGAAATAGAGGATGCATTGACAGTCATTTTCCAACATTCCATTGACTCTGGATCAGTTCCTATGGAGTGGAGGGTAGCCAATGTAACCCCACTTTTTAAAAAAGGAGGGAGAGAGAAAACAGGGAATTACAGACCGGTCAGCCTGACATCGGTAGTGGGTAAAATGATGGAATCAATTATTAAGGATGTCATAGCAGTGCATTTGGAAAGAGGTGACATGATAGGTCCAAGTCAGCATGGATTTGTGAAAGGGAAATCATGCTTGACAAATCTTCTGCAATTTTTTGAGGATGTTTCCAGTAGAGTGGACAAGGGAGAACCAGTTGATGTGGTATATTTGGACTTTCAGAAGGCTTTCGACAAGGTCCCACACAAGAGATTAATGTGCAAAGTTAAAGCACATGGGATTGGGGGTAGTGTGCTGACATGGATTGAGAACTGGTTGTCAGACAGGAAGCAAAGAGTAGGAGTAAATGGGGACTTTTCAGAATGGCAGGCAGTGACTAGTGGGGTACCGCAAGGTTCTGTGCTGGGGCCCCAGCTGTTTACATTGTACATTAATGATTTAGACGAGGGGATTAAATGTAGTATCTCCAAATTTGCGGATGACACTAAGTTGGGTGGCAGTGTGAGCTGCAAGGAGGATTCTATGAGGCTGCAGAGCGACTTGGATAGGTTAGGTGAGTGGGCAAATGCATGGCAGATGAAGTATAATGTGGATAAATGTGAGGTTATCCACTTTGGTGGTAAAAACAGAGAGACAGACTATTATCTGAATGGTGACAGATTAGGAAAAGGGGAGGTGCAAAGAGACCTGGGTGTCATGGTACATCAGTCATTGAAGGTTGGCATGCAGGTACAGCAGGCGGTTAAGAAAGCAAATGGCATGTTGGCCTTCATAGCGAGGGGATTTGAGTACAAGGGCAGGGAGGTGTTGCTACAATTGTACAGGGCCTTGGTGAGGCCACACCTGGAGTATTGTGTACAGGTTTGGTCTCCTAACCTGAGGAAGGACATTCTTGCTATTGAGGGAGTGCAGCGAAGGTTCACCAGACTGATTCCTGGGATGGCGGGACTGACCTATCAAGAAAGACTGGATCAACTGGGCTTGTATTCACTGGAGTTCAGAAGAATGAGAGGGGACCTCATAGAAACGTTTAAAATTCTGACTGGGTTAGACAGGTTAGATGCAGGAAGAATGTTCCCAATGTTGGGGAAGTCCAGAACCAGGGGACACAGTCTAAGGATAAGGGGGAAGACATTTAGGACCGAGATGAGGAGGAATTTCTTCACCCAGAGAGTGGTGAACCTGTGGAATTCTCTACCACAGAAAGTTGTTGAGGCCAATTCACTAAATATATTCAAAAAGGAGTTAGATGAAGTCCTTACTACTAGGGGGATCAAGGGGTATGGCGAGAAAGCAGGAATGGGGTACTGAAGTTGCATGTTCAGCCATGAACTCATTGAATGGCGGTGCAGGCTAGAAGGGCCGAATGGCCTACTCCTGCACCTATTTTCTATGTTTCTATGTTTCTAGTCCGTGTGGTGAGGGTCTCCCACAGTGCTGTCAGTCCGTGTGGTGAGGGTCTCCCACAGTGCTGTCAGTCCGTGTGGTGAGGGTCTCCCACAGTGCTGTCAGTCCGTGTGGTGAGGGTCTCCCACAGTGCTGTCAGTCCGTGTGGTGAGGGTCTCCCACAGTGCTGTCAGTCCGTGTGGTGAGGGGTCTCCCACAGTGCTGTCAGTCCGTGTGGTGAGGGTCTCCCACAGTGCTGTCAGTCCGTGTGGTGAGGGTCTCCCACAGTGCTGTCAGTCCGCGTGGTGAGGGTCTCCCACAGTGCTGTCAGTCCGTGTGGTGAGGGGTCTCCCACAGTGCTGTCAGTCCGTGTGGTGAGGGTCTCTCACAGTGCTGTCAGTCCGTGTGGTGAGGGTCTCTCACAGTGCTGTCAGTCCGTGTGGTGAGGGTCTCTCACAGTGCTGTCCGTGTGGGGAGGGGTCTCCCACAGTGCTGTCAGTCCGTGTGGTGAGGGTCTCTCACAGTGCTGTCAGTCCGTGTGGTGAGGGGTCTCCCACAGTGCTGTCAGTCCGTGTGGTGAGGGTCTCCCACAGTGCTGTCAGTCCGTGTGGTGAGGGTCTCCCACAGTGCTGTCAGTCCGTGTGGTGAGGGTCTCCCACAGTGCTGTCAGTCCGTGTGGTGAGGGTCTCTCACAGTGCTGTCAGTCCGTGTGGTGAGGGGTCTCCCACAGTGCTGTCAGTCCGTGTGGTGAGGGTCTCTCACAGTGCTGTCAGTCCGTGTGGTGAGGGGTCTCCCACAGTGCTGTCAGTCCGTGTGGTGAGGGTCTCCCACAGTGCTGTCAGTCCGTGTGGTGAGGGTCTCTCACATTGCTGTCAGTCCGTGTGGTGAGGGGTCTCCCACAGTGCTGTCAGTCCGTGTGGTGAGGGTCTCCCACAGTGCTGTCAGTCCGTGTGGTGAGGGTCTCCCACAGTGCTGTCCGTGTGGTGAGGGTCTCTCACAGTGCTGTTCGGGAGGGAGTTCCAGGATTGTGACCCAGCGACGGTGAAGGAACGGCCGATATATTTCCAAGTCAGGATGTGTGAAAGGAGCTTGGAGAAGGTGGAGTTCCCGTGCAACTACCAGCATGGTAGAAGGTGACCAAGATCAATCCTGGTCTTTTTACATCAGCATTTTCTAAATTCCCAAGGATCAATAACCATATCTGTATTGGCATCTCGAAGCTGTGGGTTGAGGGGTGGGTCCGCTGCTGTGAGCTTCTGCCGCGTCCTGTTCACTGTCCCGGCACGTGGGGGGGGTCACTCTAACCCAGGCATGTCCACGAGGCGGAGAATGAGCTCAACGCTGAACTGAACTGTCCACAAGAGAGAGAGGGAGGGAGGGAGGGAGGGAGAGGGGGAGAGAGAGAGAGAGAGAGACTGGGAGGGGGGAGGGAAGGGAGAGAGAGAGAGAGACTGGGAGGGAGAGGGGTAGAGAGAGAGAGAGAGAGACTGGGAGGGGGGAGGGAGAGAGAGAGAGAGAGAGTGGGAGGGGGGAGGGAGAGAGAGGGGGAGGGAGAGAGAGAGGGGGGGAGGGAGAGAGAGGGGGAGGGAGAGAGAGAGAGAGGGGGAGGGAGAGAGAGAGAGAGAGAGAGGGGGAGGGAGAGAGAGAGGGGGAGGGAGAGGGAAAATGGGAGGGAGAATGGGAAGGAGGGCGGGAGGAAGAGGGAGAATGGGAGGGAGAGAGAGAGACTGGGAGGGAGGGAGGGTTTAAGGAGAGGTTTTGATCTCGGTTCTGCCTTTTGTTTTTTAGAATGATGATGACGATGAGAACCAGTCCAATGCCAGCAGCTCCTCTTCCTCTTCCTCCTCCTCCTCAGGAGAAGAAGATTCTGATTCTGATTCTGACTGATCCCTCTCTCTGCTCCTGCGAGGCCTGCGTCGGTGGTAACGACGGAGACGCCCTGTGCCCGGGACCCCAGCTCCTTTAACACTACGTCAGGAACTGAATCTCCGGCAGCCTCCTGTTCCACACCCCACCCCCGCATGGACTGTACCATTGTGCTGTCACAGTGACGGACACAGCTCTCTGTAAATAAACCTCAGTTTGTCGATGTGATCACCGCAGCTCAGCATTTTAGAAATTGAACGTTCACAGCATTAGGTTTTTTAACTATTGGTTTGTTTTAATCTCCTGTCGGTCGCGGACGTTCTCTGATTCCCATCTCCGTTGTCTGTTTGTTGGACTGGGTCTCGGCACCAACCTGAGCCCCTTGTCGGCAGTGTCTGTCACTGGGAGGGTCGCCCGCGGGAACAGCGGGATCACCGTCGAATTTCACCATCGCTCCGCTGCTCAGGGTCTCGCCCTCCCTGCCCTCTGCCCTCTGCCCTCTGCCCTCTGACTCCAGTTTAAGGGGCTTGGGTTCAGCTTCTGGTCGAGTAGTCCCAGGGGTCGGAGTGCAAATCTCGCACGGAACTGGTGTCAGTAAAGCCCCCCCCCCCTCCCCCCACTGGGGGCTAGAACTACACGTGACTCCTGTCCCACACACCTTCCTCGACTGTTGAAGCTCCCGTGAAGAGGTTCCTGCTCTGGACCATGTCACATTCCCCGACTCTCCTATCACCCCTCCCCCCTCCCCACAGACTGAAGGCTCCTATTGGTGGAGGGGGGCGGGGGGGGGGTTGCACTGCAGAACACGGCACAGGGTTGATTTGTGATTTTACGATAAGGAACCCAACTGAGGAGGGGTAGCTGAGAGACCCAGCCCAGACTGATTTGCTCTTGTTCATCAAGTGACCCCCTGTAAGGACCAATAACTGTTCCCTTCACACCCCTCGTCCCTCCCTGAGGCACTGACTGAGACTGGGTACCGTTCCACAGCAGCAACAGTGAGCTGGACAGTGAGAGTCAACGGACTGGTCGACTGTTCCAAGCCCAGCCCGATCGGAAGCCTTGTTCACTTTGCACCGGGAGTCCCTCAATCCAGGAGGAGCAGCAGGAACCCCGGGTGAATTTATTTTTTGCCCCCTGAAGGTATCTTGTGTCCCCCCCCACTCCCCCTGCCTCGTGGAGAGCCGTTATTATAGTTGAGGATTCGCAATAACTTTCCTTATTTTCCAGGTTGATTGTTTAGACGAGGACCCCGTGTCCCTGAACAATTCCAGCCGGACCTGACCTCACTGATCACCACACGTAACGCCAAGTCTCGAGATTATGGCCCAGTTTTGTGCGATCGCCCTTGTCCAGTACACTCTGCCTGTGAATCACGCAGACTTCCTCCAGTTTTATTTTTATTCATCCTCAGGATGTGGGAGTCACTGGCCAGGCCGGCATTTATTGCCCATCCCTAATTGCCCCTTGAGAAGGTGGTGGTGAGCCGCCTTCTTGAACCGCTGCAGTCCGTGTGGTGAAGGTGCTCCCACAGTGCTGTTAGGGAGGGAGTTCCAGGATTGTGACCCAGCGACGATGAAGGAACGGCCGATATATTTCCCAGTCGGGATGGTGTGTGACTGGGAGGGGAATGTGGAGGTGGTGGTGTTCCCATGTACCTGCTGCCCTTGTCCTTCTAGGTGGTAGAGGTCGCGGGTTTGGGAGGTGCTGCCGAAGAAGCCTTGGCGAGTTGCTGCAGTGCATCTTGTAGATGGTGCACACTGCAGCCAGGGGGCGCCGGTGGTGGAGGGAGTGTTGGAGGTGGTGGATGGGGGGCCAATCAAGCGGCTGCTTTGTCCGGGATGGTGTCGAGCTTCTCGAGTGTTGTTGGAGCTGCACCATCCAGGCAAGTGGAGAGTATTCCATCACACTCCTGACTTGTGCCTTGTAGATGGTGGGAAGGCTTTGGGGAGTCAGGAGGGAGACACTGGCCGGAGATTACTCAGTTGTGAGTGGACGCGGAGGGGGACAGGAAGTCCCGATGTTACCGAGCAGACACGGTGATGTGCTGCAGGCGGCTCGGGCTGTCAGCGGCTTCGATCAGTTTTGTTTTCCAATAACCAATAATCATGATTGATTTAACAGAAGGTGAAACTGATGGTACTGACGGTGGAGGGGGTGAGAGATGTTAATTACCAGATATTAAATGACTGTAACGTGTTCAGTTAACTATCTGTAGCACTCATTATTTTATATAATGGATTAGATTGTTCTCGCAACCTCGGACACTCAGTGCCACGACACTACAGGATGCAATCTTGGGATTTCTTTGGTCGAGTCATGTGTTTGATAGTTAGAAGATTTTGTTCATGTGTGTTTTTTGTGGTGGTTTTATAAATGTGAAAAGTTACTTAATCCTAATCCCAGGGCTGTGGGAGAAGCTACTCGGAGTGAGAAAAACTCTCTTACTTGAGACGTAATTCGAGCAGAGCTCACCTCCAATGTGCTGTGAAAATACCACAACTTTGTACCATTCGGACCTTTGTAAGACATTTTTAAACTCGAACTGGAGTTCGGTGTTTGGAGAATCTCCGGTGCTTTGATTGAAGCAAATGAATCCTGCCCAGATTCAGATCCCAACCGAGTCCAGCGGCCAACTTCACAATAAACCTCAGCTCCAAACATTCATCCTCCTCTTGTGTTTTATTTATAATACAAATACTTGCTTCTAGTTTTCCGTGGTTTACAAACTGAGGTCAAAACTTCAGGAATCGATGTGGATCTCTGCTCCCTGGTGATATTAGCTGAGGCAAAGGTGAATCTCAAAATTACAGGGGAGTGTTTGTGCTTTGCATTACTCAGCCGAACCTGTGCTGGAAATTGTGAGGGGTCCCAGTGAGAGTCAGTGTGTATGGGACTGTACCCCAGTGAGAGTCAGTGTGTGTGGGACCCGTACCCCAGTGAGAGTCAGTGTGTGTGGGACTGTACCCCAGTGAGAGTCAGTGTGTGTGGGACTGTACCCCAGTGAGAGTCAGTGTGTGTGGGACTGTACCCCAGTGAGAGTCAGTGTGTATGGGACTGTACCCCAGTGAGAGTCAGTGTGTGTGGGACTGTACCCCAGTGAGAGTCAGTGTGTGTGGGACCTGTACCCCAGTGAGGGTCAGTGTGTGTGGGACTGTACCCCAGTGAGAGTCAGTGTGTGTGGGACTATACCTCAGTGACAGTCAGTGTGTGTGGGACCCGTACCCCAGTGAGAGTCAGTGTGTGTGGGACTGTACCCCAGTGAGAGTCAGTGTGTGTGGGACCCGTACCCCAGTGAGAGTCAGTGTGTGTGGGACCTGTACCCCAGTGAGGGTCAGTGTGTGTGGGACTGTACCCCAGTGAGAGTCAGTGTGTGTGGGACCTGTACCCCAGTGAGGGTCAGTGTGTGTGGGACTGTACCCCAGTGAGAGTCAGTGTGTGTGGGACTATACCTCAGTGACAGTCAGTGTGTGTGGGACCCGTACCCCAGTGAGAGTCAGTGTGTGTGGACCCGTACCCCAGTGAGAGTCAGTGTGTGTGGGACCCGTACCCCAGTGAGAGTCAGTGTGTGTGGGACTGTACCCCAGTGAGAGTCAGTGTGTGTGGGACCCGTACCCCAGTGAGAGTCAGTGTATGTGGGACCCGTACCCCAGTGAGAGTCAGTGTGTGTGGGACCCGTACCCCAGTGAGAGTCAGTGTGTGTGGGACCCGTACCCCAGTGAGAGTCAGTGTGTGTGGGACCCGTACCCCAGTGAGAGTCAGTGTGTGTGGGATTGTACCCCAGTGAGAGTCCGTGTGTGTGGGACCCGTACCCCAGTGAGAGTCAGTGTGTGTGGGACTGTACCCCAGTGAGAGTCCGTGTGTGTGGGACTGTACCCCAGTGAGAGTCAGTGTGTGTGGGATTGTACCCCAGTGAGAGTCGGTGTGTGTGGGACCCGTATCCCAGTGAGAGTCAGTGTGTGTGGGACCCGTACCCCAGTGAGAGTCCGTGTGTGTGGGACTGTACCCCAGTGAGAGTCAGTGTGTGTGGGACCCGTACCCCAGTGAGAGTCAGTGTGTGTGGGACTGTACCCCAGTGAGAGTCAGTGTGTGTGGGACTGTACCCCAGTGAGAGTCGGTGTGTGTGGGACCCGTATCCCAGTGAGAGTCAGTGTTTGTGGCAGAGGCAGTAAATTAAAAACACTCACATTCAAAATTTCACTCTGCCACTGTTTCATGCCCCTACAAAAGCTGCAACATTCTATGATATAATGAAGGAGGCGACTCAACCCTTTCTGTCAGTGCCGGCTCTTTGATGAGCTTTCCACTTAGTCCCACTTGTGTGCTCGTTGCCCAGAGTTCTGTTTTTTTTTTCTATTTCAAGTATTTATCCAATTCCCTTTTGAAAGTTATTATTGAATCTGCTTCCATCACCATTTCAGGCAACGAATTCCAGATCATAACTCCGCTGTAATTCCCTGTGCCACCAGCTGGCGGGGCTGTTGAACTGGATCATAGAAACATAGAAAATAGGTGCGGGAGTAGGCCATTCAGCCCTTCTAGCCTGCACCGCCATTCAATGAGTTCATGGCTGAACATGAAACTTCAGTACCCCCTTCCTGCTTTCTCACCATATCCCTTGATCCCCCGAGTAGTAAGGACTTCATCTAACTCCCTTTTGAATATATTTAGTGAATTGGCCTCAACTACTTTCTGTGGTAGAGAATTCCACAGGTTCACCACTCTCTGGGTGGAGAAGTTTCTCCTTATCTCGGTCCTAAATGGCTTACCCCTTATCCTTAGACTGTGACCCCTGGTTCTGGACTTCCCCAACATTGGGAACATTCTTCCTGCATCCAACCTGTCCTAACCCGTCAGAATTTTAAATGTTTCCATGAGGTCCCCTCTCATTCTTCTGAACTCCAGTGAATACAAGCCCAGTTGATCCAGTCTTTCTTGATAGGTCAGTCCCACCATCCCGGGAATCAGTCTGGTGAACCTTCGCTGCACTCCCTCAATAGCAAGAATGTCCTTCCTCAAGTTAGGAGACCAAAACTGTACACAATACTCCAGGTGTGGCCTCACCAAGGCCCTGTACAACTGTAGCAACACCTCCCTGCCCCTGTACTCAAATCCCCTCGCTATGAAGGCCAACATGCCATTTGCTTTCTTAACCGCCTGCTGTACCTGCATGCCAACCTTCAATGACTGATGTACCATGACACCCAGGTCTCGTTGCACCTTCCCTTTTCCTAATCTGTCACCATTCAGATAATAGTCTGTCTTTCTGTTTTTACCACCAAAGTGGATAACCTCACATTTATCCACATTATACTTCATCTGCCATGCATTTGCCCACTCACCTAACCTATCCAAGTCACTCTGCAGCCTCATAGCATCCTCCTCGCAGCTCACACTGCCACCCAACTTAGTGTCATCCGCAAATTTGGAGATACTACATTTAATCCCCTCGTCTAAATCTTTAATGTACAATGTAAACAGCTGGGGCCCCAGCACAGAACCCTGCGGTACCCCACTAGTCACTGCCTGCCATTCCGAAAAGTACCCATTTACTCCTACTCTTTGCTTCCTGTCTGACAACCAGTTCTCAATCCACGTCAGCACACTACTCCCAATCCCATGTGCTTTAACTTTGCACATTAATCTCCTGTGTGGGACCTTGTCGAAAGCCTTCTGAAAGTCCAAATATACCACATCAACTGGTACTCCTTTGTCCACTTTATTGGAAACATCCTCAAAAAATTCCAGAAGATTTGTCAAGCATGATCTCCCTTTCACAAATCCATGCTGACTTGGACCTATCATGTCACCATTTTCCAAATGCGCTGCTATGACATCCTTAATAATTGATTCCATCATTTTACCCACTACTGAGGTCAGGCTGACCGGTCTATAATTCCCTGCTTTCTCTCTCCCTCCTTTTTTAAAAAGTGGGGTTACATTGGCTACCCTCCACTCCATAGGAACTGATCCAGAGTCTATGGAATGTTGGAAAATGACTGTCAATGCATCCGCTATTTCCAAGGCCACCTCCTTAAGTACTCTGGGATGCAGTCCATCAGGCCCTGGGGATTTATCGGCCTTCAATCCCATCAATTTCCCCAACACAATTTCCCGACTAATAAAGATTTCCCTCAGTTCCTCCTCCTTACTAGACCCTCTGACCACTTTTATATCCGGAAGGTTGTTTGTGTCCTCCTTAGTGAATACTGAACCAAAGTACTTGTTCAATTGGTCTGCCATTTCTTTGTTCCCCGTTATGACTTCCCCTGATTCTGACTGCAGGGGACCTACGTTTGTCTTTACTAACCTTTTTCTCTTTACATACCTATAGAAACTTTTGCAATCCGCCTTAATGTTCCCTGCAAGCTTCTTCTCGTACTCCATTTTCCCTGCCCTAATCAAACCCTTTGTCCTCTGCTGAGTTCTAAATTTCTCCCAGTCCCCAGGTTCGCTGCTATTTCTGGCCAATTTGTATGCCATTTCCTTGGCTTTAATACAATCCCTGATTTCCCTTGATAGCCACGGTTGAGCCACCTTCCCTTTTTTATTTTTACGCCAGACAGGAATGTACAATTGTTGTAATTCCTCCATGCGGTCTCTAAATGTCTGCCATTGCCCATCCACAGTCAACCCCTTAAGTATCATTAGCCAATCTATCTTAGCCAATTCATGCCTCATACCTTCAAAGTTACCCTTCTTTAAGTTCTGGACCATGGTCTCTGAATTAACTGTTTCATTCTCCATCCTAATGCAGAATTCCACCATATTATGGTCACTCTTCCCCAAGGGGCCTCGCACAATGAGATTGCTAATTAATCCTCTCTCATTACACAACACCCAGTCTAAGATGGCCTCCCCCCGAGTTGGTTCCTCGACATATTGGTCTAGAAAACCATCCCTTATGCACTCCAGGAAATCCTCCTCCACCGTATTGCTTCCAGTTTGGTTAACCCAATCTATGTGCATATTAAAGTCACCCATTATAACTGCTGCACCTTTATTGCACGCACCCCTAATTTCATGTTTGATGCCCTCCCCAACATCACTACTACTGTTTGGAGGTCTGTACACAACTCCCACTAACGATTTTTGCCCTTTAGTGTTCTGCAGCTCTACCCATATAGATTCCACATCATCCAAGCTAATGTCTTTCCTAACTATTGCATTAATCTCCTCTTTAACCAGCAATGCTACCCCACCTCCTTTTCTTTTATTCTATCCTTCCTGAATGTTGAATACCCCTGGATGTTGAGTTCCCAGCCCTGATCATCCTGGAGCCACGTCTCCGTAATCCCAATCACATCATATTTGTTAACATCTATTTGCACAGTTGATTCATCCACCTTATTGCGGATACTCCTTGCATTAAGACACAAAGCCTTCAGGCTTGCTTTTTTAACACCCTTTGTCCTTCTAGAATTTTGCTGTACAGTGGCCCTTTTTGTTCTTTGCCTTGGGTTTCTCTGCCCTCCACTTTTCCTCATCTCCTTTCTGTCTTTTGCTTTTGTCTCCTTTTTATTTCCCTCTGTCTCCCTGCATAGGTTCCCATCCCCCTGCCATATTAGTTTAACTCCTCCCCAACAGCACTAGCAAACACTCCCCCTAGGACATTGGTTCCGGTCCCGGCCAGGTGCAGACCGTCCGGTTTGTACTGGTCCCACCTCCCCCAGAACCGGTTCCAATGCCCCAGGAATTTGAATCCCTCCATGCTGCACCACTGCTCAAGTCATGTATTCATCTGAGCTATCCTGCGATTCCTACTCTGACTAGCACGTGGCACTGGTAGCAATCCCGAGATTACTACTTTTGAGGTCCTACTTTTTAATTTAGCTCCTAGCTCCTTAAATTCTTTTCGTAGGACCTCATCCCTTTTTTTACCTATGTCGTTGGTACCAATGTGCACCACGACAACTGGCTGTTCTCCCTCCCATTTCAGAATGTCCTGCACCCGCTCCGAGACATCCTTGACCCTTGCACCAGGGAGGCAACATACCATCCTGGAGTCTCGGTTGCGTCCGCAGAAACGCCTATCTATTCCCCTCACCATCGAATCCCCTATCACTATCGCGCTCCCACTCTTTTTCCTGCCCTCCTTTGCAGCAGAGCCACCTACGGTGCCATGAACTTGGCTGCTGCTGCCCTCCCCTGATGAGTCATCCTCCCCAACAGTACTCAAAGCAGTGTATCTGTTTTGCAGGGGGATGACCACAGGGGACCCCTGCACTACCTTCCTTGTACTACTCTTCCTGCTGGTCTTCCATTCCCTATCTGGCTGTGGACCCTTTCCCTGCGGTAAGACCAACTCACTACACGTGATACTCACGTCATTCTCAGCATCGTGGATGCTCCAGAGTGAATCCACCCTCAGCTCCAATTCCGCAACGCGGTCCGTCAGGAGCTCGAGGCGGATACACTTCCCACACACGTAGTCGTCAGGGACACCGGAAGTGTCCCTGAGTTCCCACATGGTACAGGAGGAGCATAACACCCGACCGAGCTCTCCTGCCATGTCTTAACCTTAGATACACTTAAATTGGTAATAACAATGTTACAGTTCACTTACTGATATAAAAAATAAAAGAAAAGCTGCTCACCAATCACCAGCCAATCACTTACCACATTGGCTGTGACGTCACTTTTTGATTACTTTCTACTTCTATTTTGCTTTCTCTCCCGCTGTAGCTGCACCGGTACACCCCCAGCTTCCCCGTTCCAGTATCCAGGTGTTGCCTCAATGATTCCTGGGTTTTTTGCTCCACTCATTAGCTCCGTCAGTAACATCAATATAGCCCCAAAGCAGCGACGGCAATAGAAACAATGCTGCAGAAAAATCAACGCCGGAGCACTTAAAGCCCAATACAACCAGTGCTTCACCTCCAACCTGGTGACCCAGCGCTGTCTCCACAAGATCCTGCAAATCCCCTGGGAGGACAGACGCACCAATGTTAGTGTCCTCGACCAGGCCAACATCCCCAGCATCGAAGCACTGACCACACTCGACCAGCTCCGCTGGGCAGGGCCACATTGTCCACATGCCAGACACGAGACTCCCAAAGCAAGCGCTCTACTCGGAACTCCTTCATGGCAAGCGAGCCCCAGGTGGGTACAGGAAACATTACAAGGACACCCTCAAAGCCTCCCTGATAAAGTGCAACATCCCCACCGACACCTGGGAGTCCCTGGCCAAAGACCGCCCTAAGTGGAGGAAGTGCATCCGGGAGGGCACTGAGCACCTCGAGTCTCGTAGCCGAGAGCATGCAGAAAGCAAGCGCAGGCAGCGGAAGGAGCGTGCGGCAAACCAGTCCCACCCTCCCCTTCCCTCAACCACTGTCTGTCCCACCTGTGACAGGGACTGTGGTTCCCATATTGGACTGTTCAGTCACCTGAGAACTCACTTTTAGAGTGGAAGCAAGTCTTCCTCGATTCCGAGGGACTGCCTGTGATGATGATTTAGTTTATATTGCCTCCCCTTATTCTCCCTACCAAAACGTTTCACTTCACAAATCTCTGCATTAAATTTCATCTGCCACCTGTCTGCCATTTCACCAGCCTCTCTGTGTCCTCCTGAAGTCTGTTACCATCGTCATTATAGTCGACATTTCCAAGTTTTGGATCATCTGCAAACTTTGAAATTAAGCCCCGTGTAACCCAAGCACCGACCCCTGGGGAACACCACTGTCTGAAACACACTACTCTCTGCTATCTGACCCTTAACCAATTTTGTATCCACACTGTCACTGTCCCTTTAATCCCATGAGTATTAATTTTGCGAACACAGCCCATTATATGGTATTTTGTCAAAATCCATTTGAAAGTCCATGTACACATCAGCTGCAGTACAGGTACCCACTTGCTGTAACTGTCACCATCATAAACGCTCATCAATTCAGTCTCCTCCAAAAGCTAGTCACTGAACTCACAGATCTTCAGCGGCAGCTTGTAGAAAGTCAGATGCTCTCCACGCAACGGAATCGGAATCGGGATACACAATGTAATATTCTGCTGCTGAGGTGAAGCAGTGTCCCTTTAAGACTAAATGGTCGAATTACAATTCAGTAAAAAGAAAGCCTTGCATTTATATAGCGCCTTTCACGACCTCACAGTGTCGCAAAGCGCTTTACAGCCAATGAAGTACTTTTGAAGTGTAGTCGCTGTTGTAATGTGGGAAACGTGGCAACCACCTTGTGCACAGCAAGCTCCAAAAAATAGTGGGATAATAACCAGATAATCTGTCCTATTGATGCTGGTTGAGGGATAAATATTGGTCAGAGCACCAGGGAGAAATCCCCTGCTCGTCTTTGAATAGTGCCATGGGATCATTTATGTCCACCCGAGAGGGCAGACAGCACCCTCAGTTTGCCTTATCCAAAAGATGCCCCTCCGACAGTGCGGCGCTCCCTCAGTACCTCCCCTCCGACAGTGCGGCGCTCCCTCAGTACTGCCCTCCGACAGTGCGGCGCTCCCTCAGTACCTCCCCTCCGACAGTGCGGCGCTCCCTCAGTACTGCCCTCCGACAGTGCGGCGCTCCCTCAGTACTGCCCCTCCGACAGTGCGGCTCTCCCTCAGTACTGCCCCTCCGACAGTGCGGCACTCCCTCAGTACTGCCCCTCCGACAGTGCGGCTCTCCCTCAGTACTGCCCCCTCCGACAGTGCGGCACTCCCTCAGTACTGCCCCTCCGACAGTGCGGCACTCCCTCAGTACTGCCCCTCCGACAGTGCGGCGCTCCCTCAGTACTGCCCCTCTGACAGTGCGGCGCTCCCTCAGTACTGCCCCTCCGACAGTGCGGCGCTCCCTCAGTACTGCCCCTCCGACAGTGCGGCGCTCCCTCAGTACTGCCCCTCCGACAGTGCGGCGCTCCCTCAGTACTGCCCCTCCGACAGTGCGGCGCTCCCTCAGTACTGCCCCTCCGACAGTGCGGCACTCCCTCAGTACTGCCCCTCCGACAGTGCGGCGCTCCCTCAGTACTGACCCTCCGACAGTGCGGCGCTCCCTCAGTACTGACCCTCCGACAGTGCGGCTCTCCCTCAGTACTGCCCCCCCGACAGTGCAGCTCAGTACAGCACTGGGAGTGTCAGCATGGATTATGTGCTCAAGTCTCAGGAGTGGGCCTTGAACACACAACCTTTTGATTCAATGCAAATACAGACTGAGGTAATTTGCTTAATTGCTCTTTAAGTTTGCATATTCTGAAGGTTCCTGGAAATTTGAACCCAGAGTGAAATACATGTTTTGCTTTAATGAAAACAATATTATGAATCCTAAATCAGTCGAACTACAATCCGACCCCCATCAATGAAACATCTCCATTGTTGGGGAGTTTCTCTCTTTGTTCCACGTTCTGCCTTACTTTAAAAAAAATTAAGTATAACAATAATTGTGGGGGGCTTTAATCTTTATATAGACTGGAGAAAGCAAATTGGCAAAAGTTCTTTGGAGAACAAGTTCATGGAATGCATTTGAGAGTTTCATAAGAACATAAGAAATAGGAGGAGTCGGCCATACAGCCCCTCGAGCCTGCTCCGCCATTCAATATCATGGCTGATCCGATCATGGACTCAGCTCCACTTCCCCGCCCGCTCCCCATAACCCCTTATCCCCTTAAGAAACTGTCTATCTCGGTCTTAAATTTATTCAATGTCCCAGCCTCCACAGCTCTCTGAGGCAGCAAATTCCACAGATTTACAACCCTCAAAGAAATTCCTCCTCATCTCAGTTTTAAATGGGCAGCCCCTTATTCTAAGATTATGCCCCCTAGTTCTAGTCTCCCCCATTAGGCGAATGGGCAAATGCATGGCAGATGCAGTATAATGTAGGTAAATGTGAGGTTATCCACTTTGGTGGCAAAAACAGGAAGGCAGATTGTTATGTTTAGAATAACTCCACGAGGCTGTGTTGTAAACTTAAACCATTGTGACCTTGGTCTGTTTAATATAACTCCAAAGTGAGGTAGCAACGTGATGGCCTGCCTTTTATACCTGCTTGCACCAGGATACACGCAGGTGACCCATAGGTCTCCCACAGGTGTGCCCTCTGGTGGCAAGTCTTATACACAGGTGAGGTTCACATACATCTCATCACTTCCCCCAAAGTCTTGAGTACAGGTTGAGGCGATCTGGCAGTCTGTGTTCCCTGGTCGATCGCCTGAATCAACATCCTGGCATGGGCGAGTTGGTGGGGTCATAGGTGCATGGCAGCTCGGCTGGTGTGGTCGGACTGTCAGGCAAAGTGGGTTCATTCTCATGGTCAACAGCGAGGTCACTGCCGGTTGGGTGTGTTGGTGGATCATAGAGGATGGGTCTTCCTCAAACTGTTCTTGGTGGTCCGTGAATCGCAGTTTGGTCTAATCCAAGTGCTTTCTACACGTTTGCTCATTCAACAATTTCACAACAAACACTCTAATCCCCTCCTTGGCTAAGGCAGTGCCAGCAATCCACTTGGGACAGTGACCGTAATTTAGAAGAAACACCGGATCATTGACCTCAATGTCATGCGAGGCCGCCGTGCGATCCTGGAACACGTTATGCCGGTGACGCTAGGTTTCTACGTGATCATTGAGGTCGGGGTGGACTAAGGAGAGCCTGGTTTTGAGTGCTCTCTTCATTAACAATTCTGCCGGGGGAGCCCCGGTGAGTGAGTGGGGGTGCGTCTGGTAGCTGAGCAGGACCCTAGATAACCGGGTCTGCAAGGAGCCGTCCGTTACGTGTCTCAAGCTTTGCTTCATGGTTTGGACTGCCCGTTCCGCTTGGCCGTTGGATGCGGGTTTAAACGGGGCAGACCTGACATGCTTGATGCCATTGCGGGTCATGAACTCGTTGAATTCCGAGCTGGTGAAACATGGTCCATTGTCACAGACAAGGACGTCGGGCAAGCCATGGGTAGCGAACATATACCTGAGGCTTTCAATGGTGGCAGTGGACGTACATGATGACATTATTATACATTCAATCCATTTTGAGTAAGTGTCCACTGTTTCTAGAAACATCTTCCCTAGAAAGGGACCACTGAAGTCTCCTTAGACCCTGGACCACGGTTTGGAGGGCCAGTGAGGCCTCCCTGGGTGCGTTGCTCAGCTGTGAGCAAGTGTTGCATTGGTGTATGCATGACTCTAATTCAGAGTCGATGCCAGGCCACCAGACATGTGACCTGGTGATAGCCCTTCATCATGACTATGCCTGGGTGGGTACTGTGTAGGTCACGTTTAAACGTTTCCCTTCCCTTTTTGGGCAAAATCACGCGATTCCCCCATAGGAGGCAATCCGACTGGACTGATAGTTCATCCTTACGTCGGTGAAAAGGCTGAATTTCCTCTTGCATTTCCCCCGGAACCTCCGACCAGCTCCCATTCAAAATGCATCTTTTTACCAGTGATAACAGGGGGTCTTGGCTGGTCCAGCACCTGATCTGGCGAGCCGTGATGGGCAACCCCTCACTCTCGAAGGCGTCCATTACCAGAAACAAGTCTGTGGGTTGCACCATTTCTACCCCGATGGTGGGCAATGGTAACCGACTGAGGGCGTCATCGCAATTTTCTGCGCCTGGTCTGTAGCGGATTACATAGACATACGCAGACAAAGCATTGGTGTTGATACCTTTGCTTTCTGAGAGCAGTGATGTGAGTGGTTTGTGGTCGGTTTCGAGCTCGAACCGGAGACCAAATAGATATTGGTGCATTTTCTTAATCTCGTATACACAAGCCAGAGCTTCTTTCTCAAACATACTATAGGCTCTTTCAGCCTTAGACAAACTGGACCCATATGCAACTGGTTGCAGTTGGCCTGACACATTTGCTACTGTAACACACATCCGGCCCGTACGACGACGCATCACATGCTTTCTCTCCATACCCCTTGATCCCTTTAGCCTTAAGGGCCATATCTAACTCCCTCTTGAATATATCCAATGAACTGGCATCAACAACTCTCTGTGGTAGAGAATTCCACAGGTTCACCACTCTCTGAGTGAAGAAGTTTCTCCTCATCTCAGTCCTAAATGGCTTATCTCTTATCCTTAGACTGTGTCCCCTGGTTCTGGACTTCCCCAACATCGGGAACATTCTTCCTGCATCCAACCCGTCAAAATTTTATATGTTTCTATGAGATCCCCTCTCATCCTTCTAAACTCCAGTGAATACAGGCCCAGTCGATCCAGTCTCTCCTCATATATCAGTCCTGCTATCCCAGGAATCACTCTGGTGAACCTTCGCTGCACTCCCTCAATAGCAAGAACATCCTTCCTCAAGTTAGGAGACCAAAACTGAACACAATATTCCAGGTGAGGCCTCACTAAGGCCCTGTACAACTGCAGTAAGACCTCCCTGCTCCTATACTCAAATCCCCTCGCTATGAAGGCCAACATGCCATTTGCCTTCTTCACCGCTTGTTGTACCTGCATGCCAACTTTCAATGACTGATGTATCATGACACCCAGGTCTCGTTGCACCTCCCCTTTTCCTAATCTGCTGCTATTCAGATAATATTCTGCCTTCGTGTTTTTGCCACCAAAGTGGATAACCTCACATTTATCCACATTATACTGTATCTGCCATGCATTTGCCCACTCACCTAACCTGTCCAAGTCACCCTGCAGCCTCTTAGCGTCCTCCTCACAGCTCACACCACCACCCAGTTTAGTGTCATCTGCAAACTTGGAGATATTATACTCAATTCCTTCATCTAAATCATTAATATATATTGTAAATAGCTGGGGTCCCAACACTGAGCCCTGCGGCACTCCACTAGTCACTGCCTGCCATTCTGAAAAGGACCCGTTTATCCCAACTCTCTGCTTCCCGTCTGCCAACCAGTTCTCTATCCACGTCAGTACATTACCCCCAATACCATGTGCTTTGATTTTGCACACCAATCTCTTGTGTGGGACCTTGTCAAAAGTCTTTTGAAAGTCCAAATACACCACATCCACTGGTTCTCCCTTGTCCAGCTACTAGTTACATCCTGAAAAAATTCCAGAAGATTTGTCAAGCATGATTTCCCTTTCCTAAATCCATGCTGACTTGGACCGATCCTGTCACTGCTTTCCAAATGCGCTGCTATTTCATCTTTAATAATTGATTCCAACATTTTCCCCACTACTGATGTCAGGCTAACCAGTCTATAATTACCCGTTTTCTCTCTCCCTCCTTTTTAGCTACCCTCCAGTCCATAGGAACTAATCCAGAGTTGATAGACTGTTGGAAAATGATCACCAATGCATCCACTATTTCTAGGGCCACTTCTTAAGTACTCTAGGATGCAGACTATCAGGCCCCGTGGATTTATCAGCCTTCAATCCCATCAACTTCCCCAATACAATTTCCCGCCTAATAAGGATTTCCTTCAGTTCCTCCTTCTCACTAAACCCTCGGTCCCCTAGTATTTATTTGTGTCTTCATGAAGACAGAACCAAAGTACTTGTTCAACTGGTCTGCTATTTCTTTGTTCCCCATTATAAATTCACCTGATTCTGACTGCAAGGGACCTACATTTGTCTTCACTAATCTTTTTCTCTTCACATATCTATAGAAGCTTTTGCAGTCAGTTTTTATGTTCCCAGGAAGCTTACTCTCATACTCTATTTCCCCCTCCTAATTAAACCCTTTGTCCTCCTCTGTTGAATTCTAAATTTCTCCCAGTCCTCAGGTTTGCTGCTTTTTCTGTCCAATTTATATGCCTCTTCCTTGGATTTAACACTATCCTTAATTTCCCTTGTTAGCCACAGTTGAGCCACCTTCCCCATTTTATTTTTACTCCAGACAGGGATGTACAATTGTTGAAGTTCATCCATGTGATCTTTAAATGTTTGCCATTGCCTATCCACCGTCAACCCCTTAAGTCTCATTTGCCAGTCTATTCTAGCCAATTCATGACTCATACCATCAAAGTTACCTTTCCTTAAGTTCAGGACCCTTGTCTCTGAATTAACTGTGTAACTCTCCATCTTAATAAAGAACTCTACCATATTATGGTCACTCTTCCCCAAGGGGCCTCATACAACAAGATTGCTAATTAGTCCCTTCTCATTACACATCACCCAGTCTAGGATGGCCAGCTCTCTAGTTGGTTCCTCGACGTATTGGTCGAGAAAACCATCCCTAATACACTCCAGGAAATCCTCCTCCACCGTATTGCTACCAGTTTGGTTAGCCCAATCAATATGTAGATTAAAGTCGCCCATGATAACTGCTATACCTTTATTGCACGCATCCCTAATTTCTTGTTTGATGCTGTCCCCAACCTCATGGATGAACTACAACAATTGTACATCCCTGTCTGGTGTAAAAAAATAAAATAAAAAAGGGAAGGTGGCTCAACCGTGGCTATCAAGGGAAATCAGGGACAGTATTAAAGCCAAGGAAGTGGCATACAAATTGGCCAGAAATAGCAGCGAACCCGGGGACTGGGTGAAATTTAGAACTCAGCAGAGGAGGACAAAGGGTTTGATTAGGGCAGGGAAAATAGAGTACGAGAGGAAGCTTGCAGGGAACATTAAGACGGACTGCAAAACTTTCTATAGCTATGTAAAGAGAAAAAGGTTAGTAAAGATAAATGTAGATCCCCTGCAGTCAGAATCAGGGGAAGTCATAACGGGGAACAAAGAAATGGCAGACCAATTGAACAAGTACTTTGGTTCGGTATTCACTAAGGAGGACACAAACAACCTTCCGGATATAAAAGGGGTCGGAGGGTCTAGTAAGGAGGGGGAACTGAGGGAAATCCTTATTAGTCGGGAAATTGTATTGGGGAAGTTGATGGGATTGAAGGCCGATAAATCCCCAGGGCCTGATGGACTGCATCCTAGAGTACTTAAGGAGGTGGCCTTGGAAATAGCAGATGCATTGACAGTCATTTTCCAACATTCCATTGACTCTGGATCAGTTCCTATGGAGTGGAGGGTAGCCAATGTAACCCCACTTTTTAAAAAAGGAGGGAGAGAGAAAACAGGGAATTATAGACCGGTCAGCCTGACCTCAGTAGTGGGTAAAATGATGGAATCAATTATTAAGGATGTTACAGCGGCGCATTTGGAAAGAGGTGACATGATAGGTCCAAGTCAGCATGGATTTGTGAAAGGGAAATCATGCTTGACAAATCTTCTGGAATTTTCTGAGGATGTTTCCAGTCGAGTGGACAAGGGAGAACCAGTTGATGTGTGGGACCTTGTCGAAAGCCTTCTGAAAGTCCAAATACACCACAAGAGATTAATGTGCAAAGTTAAAGCACATGGGATTGGGGGTAGTGTGCTGACATGGATTGAGAACTGGTTGTCAGACAGGAAGCAAAGAGTAGGAGTAAATGGGTACTTTTCAGAATGGCAGGCAGTGACTAGTGGGGTACCGCAAGGTTCTGTGCTGGGGCCCCAGTTGTTTACATTGTACATTAATGATTTAGACGAGGGGATTAAATGTAGTATCTCCAAATTTGCACATGACACTAAGTTATGTGGCAGTGTGAGCTGCGAGGAGGATGCTATGAGGCTGCAGAGTGACTTGGATAGGTTAGGTGAGTGGGCAAATGCATGGCAGATGAAGTATAATGTGGATAAATGTGAGGTTATCCACTTTGGTGGTAAAAACAGAGAGACAGACTATTATCTGAATGGTGACAGATTAGGAAAAGGGGAGATGCAACGAGACCTGGGTGTCATCATACATCAGTCATTGAAGATTGGCATGCAGGTACAGCAGGCGGTTAAGAAAGCAAATGGCATGTTGGCCTTCATAGCGAGAGGATTTGAGTACAGGGGCAGGGAGGTGTTGCTACAGTTGTACAGGGCCTTGGTGAGGCCACACCTGGAGTATTGTGTACAGTTTTGGTCTCCTAACTTGAGGAAGGACATTCTTGCTATTGAGGGAGTGCAGCGAAGGTTCACCAGACTGATTCCTGGGATGGCGGGACTGACATATCAAGAAAGATTGGATCAACTGGAGTTCAGAAGAATGAGAGGGGATCTCATAGAAATGTTTAAAATTCTGATGGGTTTAGACAGGTTAAATGCAGGAAGAATGTTCCCAATGTTGGGGAAATCCAGAACCAGGGGTCACAGTCTAAGGATAAGAGCTAAGCCATTGAGGACTGAGATGAGGAGAAACTTCTTCACCCAGAGAGTGGTGAAGCTGTGGAATTCTCTACCACAGAAAGTTGTTGAGGCCAATTCACTAAATATATTCAAACAGTTAGATGTAGTCCTTACTAGTAGGGGGATCAAGGGGTATGGCGAGAAAGCAGGAATGGGGTACATGTTCAGCCATGAACTCATTGAATGGCGGTGCAGGCTCGAAGGGCCGAATGGCCTACTCCTGCACCTATTTTCTATGTTCCTATGTTTCACTACCATTGTTTGGTGGTCTGTACACAACTCCCACTACCATTTTCTGCCCTTTGGTATTCCGCAGCTCCACCCATACCGATTCCACATCATCCTGAGGTGAATGATCAGCCATGATCTTATTGAATGGTAGTGCAGGCTCGAAGGGCCGAATGGCATATGAAGAAAGACTGGATCGACTAGGCTTATATTCACTGGAATTTAGAAGGAGAGGGTATCTCATAGAAGCATATAAATTCTGATGGGTTTGGACAGGTTAGATGCAGGAAGAATGTTCCCAATGTTGGGGAAGTCCAGAACCAGTGGTCACAGTCTAAGGATAAGGGGTAAGCCATTTAGGACCGAGATGAGGAGAAACTTCTTCACTCAGAGAATTGTGAACCTGTGGAATTCTGTACCACAGAAAGCTGTTGAGTTCAGTTCGTTGCATATATTCAAAAGGAAGTTAGATGTGGCCCTTACGGCTAAAGTGATCAGGGGGTATGGAGAGAAAGCAGGAGTGGGGTACTGAGGTGAATGATCAGCCATGATCATATTGAATGGTGATGCAGGCTCGAAGGCCGAATGGTCTGCTCCTGCACCTATTTTCTATATTTCTATAACGCAGATGAGCTGAGAGCACAGATAGACACTTGGGAGTACAATATTATAGCTATTACTGAGACAGGGCTGAAAGAAGGGCAGGAATGGCAGCTCAACATTCCTGGTTACAGGGTTTTCAGATGGGATAGAGAGGGGGGTAAAAAAGGAGAGGGGGGGATCGCAGTGTTGATTAAAGAAACAATTACAGCTGTGAAGAGGGTTGATATGTTAAAAGGATCATCAAATGAGGTTATGAGTTGAATTGAAGAACAAAAAAGGGATGATCACACCACTGGGAGTGTACTATAGACCCCTGTAAGGGATACAGAGTTTTTGCAGGCAGACAGATAGGTGGTCACAACACAATGCTGACGGTAATGAACTAATCAGTATAAGGAGGGTCTGAGGAATAATTGCCTATTGTATATAACACTAGCTTATGCAGGTATAGCACACTTATAACACATTAAAACTGTATGGGTAACCTTAGTAACACATAACAAAGCAGTTACAATTTTGATTCGAAGTCTCTGAGGAACAGATAAGAAAGCCAGTATTTTGGAACAGTTACTTCAGGCGACATTTCGACTCAGGCAAAGTGCAAATCACGGAACACAATGAACATATGATGGGAGATGGACGATTGCATGTACCACTCAGAGCCAGTCCAATAAGAGACGACAAATCAATGTAACTCCACTGATAGCAATAGACCTATCAGTGATTTTGTAGGAGGGTAGCTCCTCTCTAAAACCTGTATAAATTATACTCAAAACCTCTTGTATTTTGGAGGTTCCACAATTGAACCCTCCCCTTGCATTTGCTCAAAATAAAGCCGGTTGTACCCAAGGTTTCGTTTGTCTGATTCCGTGGTCGTTATACGGAGGGCGAAGGGCGATTGTCGATTACCGATATCAGGTCATCCACCCCGAGGGCGAGAAGTCTTCCTTTTACCCCAACACCCCAAACAGTCGGTGGGAGATAGATGAGCAAATATGTAGGCACATTCCTAAGAAGTGCAAAATCAGTAGGGCAGTAATAATAAGGGGTTTCAGATACCCTAACGGCCCAGAAATCCCAGCCTCCCTGGGTCTGTACGGGGGGTGTGTACAGATCCGGGAAGGCATCACAAAAGCCGATTTTCAGTGCACAATGTGCGTGCGCTGAAAACCGGCTTTTCCGATCTTTCAAGCTGGAGCTGGATAAATCCTCCACATCTCAGCAACCAGGACATTCGCATGGGCAAGATTGCGGTATTTACCTATATCTTGTCCAGCGGATGTCCTGAAAACTCTATCGCCTGATAAAAGCAGGCGCATGGATTTGTGAAAGGGAAATCATGCTTGACAAATCTTCTGGAATTTTTTGAGGATGTTTCCAGTAGGGTGGATAAGGGAGAACCAGTTGATGTGGTATATTTGGACTTTCAGAAGGCGTTCGACAAGGTCCCACACAAGAGATTGATGTGCAAAGTTAGAGCACATGGGATTGGGGGTAGTGTACTGGCATGGATTGAGAACTGGTTGTCAGACAGGAAGCAAAGAGTAGGAGTAAATGGGTACTTTTCAGAATGGCAGGCAGTGACTAGTGGGGTACCGCAAGGTTCTGTGCTGGGGCCCCAGCTGTTTACACTGTACATTAATGATTTAGATGAGGGGATTAAATGTAGTATCTCCAAATTTGCGGATGACACTAAGTTGGGTGGCAGTGTGAGCTGCGAGGAGGATGCTGTGAGGCTGCAGAGCGACTTGGATAGGTTAGGTGAGTGGGCAAATGCATGGCAGATGAAGTATAATGTGGATAAATGTGAGGTTATCCACTTTGGTGGTAAAAACAGAGAGACAGACTATTATCTGAATGGTGACAGATTAGGAAAAGGGGAGGTGCAAAGAGACCTAGGTGTCATGGTACATCAGTCATTGAAGGTTGGCATGCAGGTACAGCAGGCGGTTAAGAAAGCAAATGGCATGTTGGCCTTCATAGCAAGGGGATTTGAGTACAGGGGCAGGGAGGTGTTGCTACAGTTGTACAGGGCATTGGTGAGGCCACACCTGGAGTATTGTGTACAGTTTTGGTCTCCTAACCTGAGGAAGGACATTCTTGCTATTGAGGGAGTGCAGCGAAGGTTCACCAGACTGATTCCCGGGATGGCGGGACTGACCTATCAAGAAAGACTGGATCAACTGGGCTTGTATTCACTGGAGTTCAGAAGAATGAGAGGGGACCTCATAGAAACATTTAAAATTCTGACGGGGTTAGACAGGTTAGATGCAGGAAGAATGTTCCCAATGTTGGGGAAGTCCAGAACCAGAGGTCACAGTCTAAGGATAAGGGGTAAGCCATTTAGGACCGAGATGCGGAGGAACTTCTTCACCCAGAGAGTGGTGAACCTGTGGAATTCTCTACCACAGAAAGTTGTTGAGGCCAATTCACTAAATATATTCAAAAAGGAGTTAGATGAGGTCCTTACTACTAGGGGGATCAAGGGGTATGGCGAGAAAGCAGGAATGGGATACTGAAGTTGAATGTTCAGCCATGAACTCATTGAATGGCGGTGCAGGCTAGAAGGGCCAAATAGCCTGCTCCTGCACCTATTTTCTATGTTTCTATGTTTCTATGGCGTACTTTTACAGGCATAAGAGTTTTAAAACACACTTCAAACATAAAAAATAACATTTAAAACACATTTTATTTTTAAAAACCCTGCCCACTACGTTAAATTTATTTTAAAGCATAATTTTAAAAACGTTTTTTTTTTTAAATCAGATTTTTTTTAAATAATACATAAATAACTTTAAATTAATGTTAAATATGTAGTGTATTTTTTCTATTTTTAATTAATGTTTTGAGTGTTTGGGGAAGTTTCTCATTCATAATAATGGGAACTCCAACTTACGGAGTTCCCATTATTATGAATGAGAACATACTTTACCTGATTGGCTGGCCAGAGCCATGTGACTGCAGCTCCAGCCCTGCGCATGCACCGCTCCCTCAGTACCGTCCCTCCGGCAGTGCGCCGCTCCCTCAGTACTGCCCCTCCGGCAGTGCGCCGCTCCCTCAGTACTGTCCCTCCGACAGTGCGGCACTCCCTCAGTACTGCCCCTCCGACAGTGCACCGCTCCCTCAGTACTGCCCCTCCGACAGTGCGGCGCTCCCTCAGTACTGCCCCTCCGACAGTGCGGTCCCTCAGTACTGCCCCTCCGACAGTGCGGCACTCCCTCAGTACTGCCCCTCCGACAGTGCAGCGCTCCCTCAGTACTGCCCCTCCGACAGTGCGGCACTCCCTCAGTACTGCCCCTCCGACAGTGCGCCGCTCCCTCAGTACTGCCCCTCCGACAGTGCGGTCCCTCAGTACTGCCCCTCCGACAGTGCGGCACTCCCTCAGTACTGCCCCTCCGACAGTGCGGCACTCCCTCAGTACTGCCCCTCCGACAGTGCGCCGCTCCCTCAGTACTGCCCCTCCCGCAGTGCGGTCCCTCAGTACTGCCCCTCCGACAGTGCGCCGCTCCCTCAGTACTGCCCCTCCCACAGTGCGCTCCCTCAGTACTGCCCCTCCGACAGTGCGGCACTCCCTCAGTACTGCCCCTCCGACAGTGCGGCACTCCCTCAGTACTGCCCCTCCGACAGTGCGCCGCTCCCTCAGTACTGCCCCTCCCACAGTGCGGTCCCTCAGTACTGCCCCTCCGACAGTGCGGCGCTCCCTCAGTACTGCCCCTCCCACAGTGTGGTCCCTCAGTACTGCCCCTCCGACAGTGCGCCGCTCCCTCAGTACTGCCTCTCCCACAGTGCGGTCCCTCAGTACTACACTGAAATGTCATCCTCGATTTTGGGCTCAAGTCTCTGAAGTGGGTCTGGGACCCACAACCTTCTGACTTGGAGGCGAGAGTACTGCCCACTGAGTCACAGCAAGAATGGCTGGTCCAGTTTAGCTTCTGGTCAAGATGTTGATTCTGGGTAGTTTGGTGATGGTACTGTTGAAGTTAAGGGGAGGCAGTTAAGATCGGTCATTTAGGTGGCACAAATGTTACTTGCCACTCATCAGCCCAAGCCTTGATATTACCCAGGTCTTGCTGCATGTGGGCACGGACTGCTCCATTATCAGAGGGGTTGTGAATGGAACTGAACACTGTGCAGTCATCAGCGAACATCCCCACTTCTGACCTTATGATGGAGGGAAGGTCATTGATGAAGCAGCTGAAGATGTTTGGGCCTAGAACACTGCCCTGAGGAACTCCTGCAGCGATGTCCTGGGGCTGAGATGATTGACCTCCAACCACCACAACCATCTTCATTGCATCGAGTATGACTAACCACCGAAGGGTTTCTGCCACTGTCTTTAGTTTTACTGGGGGTGCATGATGCCACACTCGGTCCAATGCTGCCCTGATGTCGAGGGCAGTCGCTCTCACCTCACCTCTGGTAACAGCTCCTGTCCTGTCCTGGATCAATTTTGTGAAGGGGTTTGGATCAAGTGACTGTGGAACCTGAACCGAGTGTGGGTGAGGAGGTGGTCGCTCGATGGCACTATTGGTGACTCCTTCTGTCACTTTACTGATGACTGGGAGGCTGATGCGGTGGTAATTGGTCAACTTGAGTCAGTCCTTATTGGGGATAGGATGTACCCTGGGCAATCCTCCATCCTGTCAGGTAGATGCCCGAGAACGTGAGTTCAAATCCCACCGGGGCAAGTTGTGGAACTGAATTGAATAAATCTGATAATCTGTGGGAGGGCACCTGGAAACATCACCATGGCAACTGCTGGACTGTCGTAAAACCCAACTGGGTCACTGATGTCCTTCAGGGACAGGAACCTGCCACCCCCACTCCCCATGTCTGGGCTACACGTGACTCCAGTCCCACACAATGGACTCGCCCCGCCAGCGTCACAGGAATACAATCTGGAGCCTCCACTGGGTGCAGCCAGTCTTCAGTGGATATGTAGTGTGTGTCGCAGAGCACGTCCTCACTTCCAAAACCCAAGGAATGTTCAGAGACAGACTTCAGAGACAGAAGACAGACTGAGGATCTCCCTTGTATTTATTGTCAGCTATTTTATAATCCCTTCCAACGGCACCCACTGCACCGTTCCTTCGCTGTAGTTGATACACACAAATTAAAATTAGAAATAGACGCCAGCCCATCAGTATTCCCTCTTGCGGTAAACACAGGCCCAAAATCACACCCCAGTCCTCATGACAACGCTCCAAACACACATTAGATTACTTTAAAAAATAGTTGACCTCAAACACACATCACATTGATACTGATGGACTTGCTTTATAATTTCACCATTTCCTTGTTCTATTCACATGTATATTCATTCACATTTTAAACCCACCCGCTACCCACAATCTGAAGATCCTGTAAACCCCCCAAAACCCTCCACCCAAAAATTAATCGAAGTTAAAACACTGCATTTCGCCGAGCTCCCTCCCCCTGTCCCCACCACCACATCCCCACCCCCCCCCCCACCCCCCCACCCAGCTGGGATTAAAGTACACGCTCATTCTGCACACCAGTGACTACCTACAATCCACACACAGTAACAGACGATCACCATTTAACTACTGCAGTCCAGGTCAGCAAGGAGATTCAATCTGGTTCATGTTTTCCGGTCTGTGGTTTGTGGAGTGAGCTCCAGGTCCAGTCTCCGCGAACAGGTGAAACACAGCCTGGGTCTGTGTCCCCATTCTGCCCAATCCTGGTCACAGACCATTCATTCCTGTCCTCGCCCCCGCCCCTCCGACTGCACCCCTCTAATCCAACAGTTTCAGGACACCCTTTCCGTGTTGGTGATATGTTGGCTTCTTCACCCCTGTCCCGATTAAACCGTCAACACCACGGCTAGTAACCAACACTCCTCCGAGCAACCATCTCCATCTTCTCCCCTAGCAACCATCTCCACCCTCCCCCCACCCCCCTCAGCAACAATCTCCACCAACACCCTCTCCCCTAGCAACCATCTCCATCTTCTCACCTAGCAATCATCTCCACCCTCCCCCCACCAGCAACAATCTCCACCAACACCCTCCCCCTAGCAACCATCTCCACCAACACCCACCCCCTAGCAACCATCTCCACCAACACCCTCTCCCCGAGCAACCATCTCCACCAACACCCTCTCCCCGAGCAACCATCTCCACCAACACCCTCTCCCCGAGCAACCATCTCCACCAACACTCTCTCCCCGAGCAACCATCTCCACCAACACCCTCTCCCCGAGCAACCATCTCCACCAACACCCTCTCCCCTAGCAACCATCTCCACCAACACCCTCCCCCTAGCAACCATCTCCACCAACACCTCTCCCCTAGCAAACATCTCCACCAACACCCTCTCCCCTAGCAACCATCTCCACCAACACCCTCTCCCCGAGCAACCATCTCCACCAACACCCTCTCCCCTAGCAACCATCTCCACCAACACCCTCCCCCTAGCAACCATCTCCACCAACACCTCTCCCCTAGCAAACATCTCCACCAACACCCTCTCCCCTAGCAACCATCTCCACCAACACCCTCCCCCACTAGCAACCATCTCCAACACCCACCCTGGATGCTGGTCCCACACTGTGAGCAGACTGAGATATAAAATGTACTCCCCAACAACAGTCAAACTTCACCACATTGTGCAAAGTTCTCCAATAGTCAAATTAAATTTACATAATTCATAGCCAAAGGTTGGGGTGTTGGTTGAGGTAGATGCAAGCACAGGGTATTTCGTGTTCCAATAATGCCTGGATGGTGCAGCTCCAACACTCGAGAAGCTCGACACCATCCCGGACAAAGCAGCCGCTTGATTGGCCCCCCATCCACCACCTTCAACACTCACTCCCTCCACCACCTCCAACACTCACTCCCTCCACCACCGGCGCACCGTGGCTGCAGTGTGCACCATCTACAAGATGCACTGCAGCAACTCGCCAAGGCTTCTTCGGCAGCACCTCCCAAACCCACCGCCTCTACCCCCTAGAAGGACAAGGGCAGCAGGCGCATAGGAACACCACCACCTCCACGTTCCCCTCCCAGTCACACACCATCCTGACTTGGAAATATATCGGCCGTTCCTTCATCGTCGCTGGGTCACAATCCTGGAACTCCCTCCCCAACAGCACTGTGGGAGCACCTTCACCACACGGACTGCAGCGGTTCAAGGCGGCGGCTCACCACCACCTTCTGAGGACAATAAATACCAGCCTGGCCAGCGAAGGCCACATCACGTGAATGAATACTTTAAAAACAGAGTATCTGTGACTTTTGGGGTCGTTGGGAAGCTGGTGGTTATGTCGAGCCACATGGTCAGGTGTGGACACGTCACAGTGTGCTTCAATCCTACTCTCAAGCCCAGTTAAGCACTGTCCCCTGAAACCCACACTAACTGCACAAGTCTCAATATCCCGATCGAGGACGACAGGTTTTCTCGTTGTTCTCCAAGAGTCCCCAACTGGGGTCGGGTTATTCAGACCGTTGCTGCACTTGGGGTATCACCCCGAGGTTTGCTGAGTTAGTGACTGGCCTCTCCCCCCCCACCCCCCTCCTCATTCTGGGACATGGGACTACCGAAGGAGCTGCAGGGTGGGAGACAGCTCCAGGTTGGGGGCACATTCAGGATCCCAATCCCACTGCTCCGGCCTTGCAACACTCCCCGCGCTTCTGGGAAAGGTTCAAGGTGGGCGAGAGGCAAGAGACGGGGCGGAGGTTGACCACAAGCCTCGAGAGGGCCAGTGAACACCCAATTTAAAAAAAACAGCTCAAAACCGACCTTTCGTGAAACCTCCCTGAACACAAACAGTTCATCTCCGAGACTCTGTGTTTAAAAGTCTGTGTCTCCAGCGATGGTACAAAACGTCTGGCAGTAGTTAGCATGTGAACACACAAAAGCAAAACAAAATAATAAAATCGGGAAAGACGCTAGTTACACTCCAAAGTAAAGAAAGAGGAGGAATAAAAAGTGTGAACATTCCCAGAATTCCCACCGCTATTGGCGCAACAGCCTTTTGCCGCTCCGACTGCTGAGAGGGAACGGTGTTAAATCTCCAAATATAAACAGGAGCAGGGTACAAAAAATCCAGTCTTTGATCGTCATAACTGCACATCCAGGAGTCTTTTCCGTAAATAATGTTTAACTTCCTCGATTCCGTTCAGCTTTTCCAGCTCGTGGTAAGGCAGCTGTAGGAGAGAGCGGGGCACAAAGGGTCACAGATTAGGTTAGAGCCATTGTGCGGCAGGTAACGTTCTCAGCCCCAGGGGTGTGTAAGACGCAGGTGCCCCCGGTCAGCTCACACCCCACACACCGCTCTGCACCAGATGCTGAGTGCAGGGACCCAGAGCAGGGGATGGGAGGACCGTTTCTGAAGACTGTCCTCGGGATGTGGGTGACGCTGTTCAGGTGGTGGGTGGCTTAACACGGCCACTTCAGGGGACATTATAAAACAAACTACACAGTGTGGGACTGGAGTCACGTGTAGCCCAGACCGGGTAGGGGGTGCAGGTTCCCTTTCCTGAAGGACATCAGTGACCGGTTTTGATGTGAACATAAGAAATTGGAGCAGGAGTCGGCTATTCGGCCCCTCGAGCCTGCCCTACCATTCAGTGAGACCATAGCTGATCTTCGACCTCAACTCCCTTTCCCGCCCGATCCCCATATCCCTTGGTTCCCTTAGTATCCAAAAATGTATCGATCTTTGTCTTAAATATACTCAACGACTGAGCTCTCTCAGCTCTCTGGGGTAGAGAATTCAACAGATTCACGATCCTCTGAGTGAAGACATTTCTCTTCATCGCTGTCCTCAGAGACCGACCCCTTATCCTGAGACTGTGACCCCTGGTTCTACACTCCACAGGCCCGGGGGAAACATCCTCCCGGCATCTACCCAGTCATAGAATCATAGAACGGTTACAGCACAGAAGGAGGCCATTCGGCCCGTCGAGCCCGTGCCGGCTCGCTGCAAGAGCACCTCAGCCAGTCCCACTCCCCCGCCCTTTCCCTAGAGCCCTGCAAAGATTTTTCCTTCACGTACATATCGAATTCCCTTTTGAAAGCCACGATTGAGTCTGCCTCCACCACCCTCTCAGGCAGCACATTCCAGATCATAACCACTCGCTGCGTACATTTTTTTTTCTTATGTCGCCTTTGGTTCTTCTGGCAATCGCCTTAAATCTGTGTCCTCTGGTTCCCGACCCTTCCACCAATGGGAACAGTCTCTCTCTATCTACTCTGCCCAGACCTGTAATGATTTGGAAAGCAGTGACAGGATCGGTCCAAGTCAGCATGGATTTATGAAAGGGAAATCATACTTGGCAAATCTTCTGGAATTTTTTGAGGATGTATCTAGTAGAGTAGACAAGGGAGAACCAGTGGATGTGATGTATTTGGACTTTCAAAAGGCTTTTGACAAGGTCCCACACAAGAGATTGGTGTGCAAAATCAAAGCACATGGTATTGGGGGTAATGTACTGATGTGGATAGAGAACTGGTTGGCAGACAGGAAGCAGGGAGTCGGGATAAACGGGTCCTTTTCAGAATGGCAGGCAGTGACTAGTGGAGTGCCGCAGGGCTCAGTGCTGGGACCCCAGCTCTTTACAATATACATTAATGATTTGGATGAAGGAATTGAATGTAATATCTCCAAGTTTGCAGATGACACTAAACTGGGTGGCGGTGTGAGGTGTGAGGGGGACGCTAAGAGACTGCAGGGTGACTTGGACAGGTTAGGTGAGTGGGCAAATGCATGGCAAATGCAGTATAATGTGGATAAATGTGAGGTTATCCACTTTGGGGGCAAAAACGCGAAGACAGAATATTATCTGAATGGTGGCAGATTAGGAAAAGGGGAGGTGCAACGAGACCTGGGTGTCATGGTTCATCAGTCATTGAAAGTTGGCATGCAGGTACAGCAGGCGGTGAAGAAGGCAAATGGTATGTTGGCCTTCATAGCGAGGGGATTTGAGTCTAGGAGCAGGGAGGTCTTACTGCAGTTGTACAGGGCCTTGGTGAGGCCCCACCTGGAATAGTGTGTTCAGTTTTGGTCTCCTAATCAGAGGAAGGACGTTCTTGCTATTGAGGGAGTGCAGCGAAGGTTCACCAGACTGATTCCCGGGATGGCTGGACTGACATATGAGGAGAGACTGGATCAACTGGGCCTTTATACATTGGAGTTTAGAAGGATGAGAGGGGATCTCATAGAAACATATAAGATTCTGACAGGACGGGACAGGTTAGATGTGGGTAGATTGTTCCCGATGTTGAGGAAGTCCAAAACCAGGGGACATAGTCTTCGGATAAGGGATAGGCCATTTAGGACTGAGATGAGGAGAAACTTCTTCACTCAGAGAGTTGTTGATGCCAGTTCATTGGATATATTCCAGAGGGAGTTAGATATGGCCCTTGCGGCTAAAGGGATCAAGGGGTATGGAGAGAAAACAGGAAAGGGGTACTGAGGGAATGATCAGCCATGATCTTATTGAATGGTGGTGCAGGCTTAGAGGGCCGAATGGCCTATTCCTGCACCTATTTTCTATGTTTTTGGGCTATGGGGAAAGGGCAGGGGGGGGCGCGTGGGGGAGTGGGACTAACTGGATTGAACAGGAAGCCTGCCTCAGTTGGCAGCACTCTAACCTCAGAGCTGGAAGGTGTTGCGTTCAAAGCCCCAATCCAGGATTTGAGCTGATAATTGAGTCTGACAATCACTGGACAGGATGTGGCATTGTGGGAGGTGCGGTCTTTCAAAGTGAGGTTCTATCTGCCTATTCCAATGCTCTCCTCATCCTTTGCTCGCTGATCTCCACTGGCTTCCAGTCAGCAACGCCTCAATATTAAAATTCTCATCCTTGTTTTTAAATCCCTCTATGGCCTCGCCCCTCCCTATCTCCAGCCTGATAATCCTCCGAGGTCGCTGCGCTCCTCCAATTCTGGCCTCGTGCGCCCCCGATTTGCTTTGTTCCACCATTGGCGGCCATGCCTTCAGATGCTGAGTCCTTAAGCTCTGAAATTTCCTCCCTAAACCTCTCTACCTTTCCTTCCTCCTTTAAGACGCTCCTTAAAATCAACCTCTATGACCAAGCCATTGGTCATCTGCCCTAATATCTCATGTGGCTCGGTAACAAATGTTGTTTGATAACATTACCGTGATTCACATGGTCCTTGCCAATATTCCCCCGCCCCAACTAGCAGAAGGTAAATACAACTGAGGAAGACCATTCAGCCCATTTAAACTCATCATCCAGTGGTCTTAGGTTCTTCCTTTTCAACATCCAATTATTTTTTTAAATGATTCCAGGATTTTTTCCCTCCAGTCCTCCATCAGACTCCAGCACTTGAACGGCTCCCTTGTGTCTCGTGACCAGAACTGGACACAGTGCTCAAGGTGGGACTGACCGGAACTGGACACAGTGCTCAAGGTGGGTCTGACCAGAACTGGACACAGTGCTCAAGGTAGGTCTGACCAGAAATGGACACAGTGCTCAAGGTGGGTCTGACCAGGACTGGACACAGGGCTCAAGGTGGGACTGACCAGAACTGGACACAGTGCTCAAGGTGGGACTGACCAGAACTGGACACAGTACTCAAGGTGGGACTGACCAGAACTGGACACAGTGCTCAAGGTGGGTCTGACCAGAACTGGACACAGTGCTCAAGGTGGGTCTGACCAGAACTGGACACAATGCTCAAGGTGGGACTGACCAGAACTGGACACAGTGCTCAAGGTGGGACTGACCAGAACTGGACACAGTGCTCAAGGTGGGTCTGACCAGAACTGGACACAGTGCTCAAGGTGGGACTGACCAGAACTGGACACAGTGCTCAAGGTGGGACTGACCAGAACTGGACACAGTGCTCAAGGTGGGTCTGGCCAGAACTGGACACAGGGCTCAAGGTGGGACTGACCAGAACTGGACACAGGGCTCAAGGTGGGTCTGACCAGAACTGGACACAGTGCTCAAGGTGGGACTGACCAGAACTGGACACAGTGCTCAAGGTGGGACTGACCAGAACTGGACACAGTGCTCAAGGTGGGACTGACCAGAACTGGACACAGTGCTCAAGGTGGGACTGACCAGAACTGGACACAGTGCTCAAGGTGGGACTGACCAGAACTGGACACAGTGCTCAAGGTGGGTCTGACCAGAACTGGATACAATGCTCAAGGTGGGACTGACCAGAACTGGACACAGTGCTCAAGGTGGGACTGACCAGAACTGGACACAGTGCTCAAGGTGGGACTGACCAGAACTGGACACAGTGCTCAAGGTGGGTCTGACCAGAACTGGACACAGTGCTCAAGGTGGGACTGACCAGAACTGGACACAGTGCTCAAGGTGGGACTGACCAGAACTGGACACAGTGCTCAAGGTGGGTCTGGCCAGAACTGGACACAGGGCTCAAGGTGGGACTGACCAGAACTGGACACAGGGCTCAAGGTGGGTCTGACCAGAACTGGACACAGGGCTCAAGGTGGGACTGACCAGAACTGGACACAGTGCTCAAGGTGGGACTGACCAGAACTGGACACAGTGCTCAAGGTGGGTCTGACCAGAACTGGACACAATGCTCAAGGTGGGACTGACCAGAACTGGACACAGTGCTCAAGGTGGGTCTGACCAGAACTGGACACAATGCTCAAGGTGGGTCTGACCAGAACTGGACACAGTGCTCAAGGTGGGTCTGACCAGAACTGGACACAATGCTCAAGGTGGGTCTGACCAGAACTGGACACAATGCTCAAGGTGGGTCTGACCAGAACTGGACACAATGCTCAAGGTGGGACTGACCAGAACTGGACACAATGCTCAAGGTGGGTCTGACCAGAACTGGACACAGTGTTCAAGGTGGGTCTGACCAGAACTGGACACAATGCTCAAGGTGGGTCTGACCAGAACTGGACACAGTGTTCAAGGTGGGTCTGACCAGAACTGGACACAGTGCTCAAGGTGGGTCTGACCAGAACTCGACACAGTGCTCAAGGTGGGTCTGACCAGAACTGGACACAGTGTTCAAGGTGGGTCTGACCAGAACTGGACACAATGCTCAAGGTGGGTCTGACCAGAACTGGACACAGTGTTCAAGGTGGGTCTGACCAGAACTGGACACAATGCTCAAGGTGGGTCTGACCAGAACTGGACACAATGCTCAAGGTGGGTCTGACCAGAACTGGACACAGTGTTCAAGGTGCGTCTGACCAGAACTGGACACAATGCTCAAGGTGGGTCTGACCAGAACTGGACACAATGCTCAAGGTGGGACTGACCAGAACTGGACACAGTGCTCAAGGTGGGACTGACCAGAACTGGACACAGTGTTCAAGGTGGGTCTGACCAGAACTGGACACAATGCTCAAGGTGGGTCTGACCAGAACTGGACACAGTGCTCAAGGTGGGTCTGACCAGAACTGGACACAATGCTCAAGGTGGGACTGACCAGAACTGGACACAGTGCTCAAAATGGGTCTGACCAGAACTGGACACAGTGCTCAAGGTGGGTCTGACCAGAACTGGACACAGTGCTCAAGGTGGGTCTGACCAGAACTGGACACAGTGTTCAAGGTGGGTCTGACCAGAACTGGACACAGTGCTCAAGGTGGGTCTGACCAGAACTGGACACAGTGTTCAAGGTGGGACTGACCAGAACTGGACACAGTGTTCAAGGTGGGACTGACCAGAACTGGACACAGTGCTCAAGGTGAGTCTGACCAGGACTGGACACAGTGCTCAAGGTGGGACTGACCAGAACTGGACACAGTGCTCAAGGTGGGTCTGACCAGAACTGGACACAGTGCTCAAGGTGGGACTGACCAGAACTGGACACAGTGCTCAAGGTGGGACTGACCAGAACTGGACACAGTGCTCAAGGTGGGTCTGGTCAGAACTGGACACAGGGCTCAAGGTGGGACTGACCAGAACTGGACACAGGGCTCAAGGTGGGTCTGACCAGAACTGGACACAGGGCTCAAGGTGGGACTGACCAGAACTGGACACAGTGCTCAAGGTGGGACTGACCAGAACTGGACACAGTGCTCAAGGTGGGTCTGACCAGAACTGGACACAATGCTCAAGGTGGGACTGACCAGAACTGGACACAGTGCTCAAGGTGGGACTGACCAGAACTGGACACAGTGCTCAAGGTGGGTCTGACCAGAACTGGACACAGTGCTCAAGGTGGGACTGACCAGAACTGGACACAGTGCTCAAGGTGGGACTGACCAGAACTGGACACAGTGCTCAAGGTGGGTCTGGCCAGAACTGGACACAGGGCTCAAGGTGGGACTGACCAGAACTGGACACAGGGCTCAAGGTGGGTCTGACCAGAACTGGACACAGTGCTCAAGGTGGGACTGACCAGAACTGGACACAGTGCTCAAGGTGGGACTGACCAGAACTGGACACAGTGCTCAAGGTGGAACTGAGCAGAACTGGACTCAGTGCTCAAAGTGCGACTGACCAGAACTGGACACAGTGCCCAAGGTGGGACTGACCAGAACTGGACACAGTGCTCAAGGTGGGACTGACCAGAACTGGACACAGTGTTCAAGGTGGGTCTGACCAGAACTGGACACAATGCTCAAGGTGGGACTGACCAGAACTGGACACAGTGCTCAAGGTGGGACTGACCAGAACTGGACACAGTGCTCAAGGTGGGACTGACCAGAACTGGACACAGTGTTCAAGGTGGGTCTGACCAGAACTGGACACAGTGCTCAAGGTGGGACTGACCAGAACTGGACACAGTGCTCAAGGTGGGTCTGACCAGAACTGGACACAATGCTCAAGGTGGGACTGACCAGAACTGGACACAGTGCTCAAGGTGGGACTGACCAGAACTGGACACAGTGTTCAAGGTGGGTCTGACCAGAACTGGACACAATGCTCAAGGTGGGTCTGACCAGAACTGGACACAGTGCTCAAGGTGGGTCTGACCAGAACTGGACACAATGCTCAAGGTGGGTCTGACCAGAACTGGACACAATGCTCAAGGTGGGTCTGACCAGAACTGGACACAATGCTCAAGGTGGGACTGACCAGAACTGGACACAATGCTCAAGGTGGGTCTGACCAGAACTGGACACAGTGTTCAAGGTGGGTCTGACCAGAACTGGACACAGTGTTCAAGGTGGGTCTGACCAGAACTGGACACAATGCTCAAGGTGGGTCTGACCAGAACTGGACACAGTGTTCAAGGTGGGTCTGACCAGAACTGGACACAATGCTCAAGGTGGGTCTGACCAGAACTGGACACAGTGTTCAAGGTGCGTCTGACCAGAACTGGACACAATGCTCAAGGTGGGTCTGACCAGAACTGGACACAATGCTCAAGGTGGGACTGACCAGAACTGGACACAGTGCTCAAGGTGGGACTGACCAGAACTGGACACAATGCTCAAGGTGGGTCTGACCAGAACTGGACACAGTGTTCAAGGTGGGTCTGACCAGAACTGGACACAATGCTCAAGGTGGGTCTGACCAGAACTGGACACAGTGTTCAAGGTGGGTCTGACCAGAACTGGACACAGTGTTCAAGGTGGGTCTGACCAGAACTGGACACAATGCTCAAGGTGGGTCTGACCAGAACTGGACACAGTGTTCAAGGTGGGTCTGACCAGAACTGGACACAATGCTCAAGGTGGGTCTGACCAGAACTGGACACAGTGTTCAAGGTGCGTCTGACCAGAACTGGACACAATGCTCAAGGTGGGTCTGACCAGAACTGGACACAATGCTCAAGGTGGGACTGACCAGAACTGGACACAGTGCTCAAGGTGGGACTGACCAGAACTGGACACAATGCTCAAGGTGGGTCTGACCAGAACTGGACACAGTGTTCAAGGTGGGTCTGACCAGAACTGGACACAATGCTCAAGGTGGGACTGACCAGAACTGGACACAGTGTTCAAGGTGGGTCTGACCAGAACTGGACACAATGCTCAAGGTGGGTCTGACCAGAACTGGACACAGTGCTCAAGGTGGGTCTGACCAGAACTGGACACAATGCTCAAGGTGGGACTGACCAGAACTGGACACAGTGCTCAAAATGGGTCTGACCAGAACTGGACACAGTGCTCAAGGTGGGTCTGACCAGAACTGGACACAGTGCTCAAGGTGGGTCTGACCAGAACTGGACACAGTGTTCAAGGTGGGTCTGACCAGAACTGGACACAGTGCTCAAGGTGGGTCTGACCAGAACTGGACACAGTGTTCAAGGTGGGACTGACCAGAACTGGACACAGTGTTCAAGGTGGGACTGACCAGAACTGGACACAGTGCTCAAGGTGAGTCTGACCAGGACTGGACACAGGGCTCAAGGTGAGTCTGACCAGGACTGGACACAGGGCTCAAGGTGAGTCTGACCAGGACTGGACACAGGGCTCAAGGTGAGTTTGACCAGGAATGGACACAGGGCTCAAGGTGAGTCTGACCAGGACTGGACACAGGGCTCAAGGGACAGACTATTTTTTCTGGTTAGGGTGTTCATGACGAGGGGTCATCAAATTAAAATTGTCGTCATAAGAGTACGGAGAGGGGTTAAGATAAACTTCGTTACACAAAGGGCCATTGAAGTTTTGAATGTTTCGCCATAGGGGGTGGTTGAGCCCTTAAACCTATTAAGGGAAAATTAGGTAAATATTTGAAGCAGATGAAGATACAGGACTAAGGGGAAAGAGTGGGGCAGTGGGATTAGTTTTGGATTGGTATACGGCTATGAGGAGAGAGTGAGGCAGTGCGATTAGTTTGGGATTGTTCCAGCGAAAAGCTGGCACAGAAATGATGGGCCAAACGGCCACCTCTTGTGCTGTAAATCGAAAGTGCAATGGTTTTATGAACTGAAGCACTGCACCTGTAGAATGGTATATCCTAGTAGTCGCAGATGTCGGTCCCGCATTGCTCGAGACCCCACCAACACGTCAGAGTTGTGACAGTAATGCCATTTGTCATTCACCGACATCACAATCCTGTG
>NC_091977.1:544296722-544339507 GCF_044704955.1 Pristiophorus japonicus
CCCTCTCCCCCCTCCTCCCTCTCGCTCTCCCCCCTCCTCCCTCTCGCTCTCTCCCCTCCTCCCTCTCTTCTCCTCTCCTCCTCCCTCCCTCTCGCTCTCCTCCCTCTCGCTCTCCTCCCTCTCTCTCCCCCTCTCTTCCTCTCCCCTCTCTTCCTCCCCCTCTCTTCCTCCCCCCTCTCTTCCTCCCCCCTCTCTTCCTCCTCCCTCTCTTCCTCCTCCCTCTCTTCCTCCTCCCTCTCTTCCTCCGCCCTCTCTTCCTCCTCGCCCTCTCTTCCTCCTCGCCCTCTGCCTCCTCGCCCTCTGCCTCCTCGCCCTCTGCCTCCTCGCCCTCTGCCTCCTCGCCCTCTGCCTCCTCGCCCTCTGCCTCCTCGCCCTCTGCCTCCTCGCCCTCTGCCTCCTCGCCCTCTGCCTCCTCGCCCTCTGCCTCCTCGCCCTCTGCCTCCTCGCCCTCTGCCTCCTCGCCCTCTGCCTCCTCGCCCTCTGCCTCCTCGCCCTCTGCCTCCTCGCCCTCTGCCTCCTCGCCCTCTGCCTCCTCGCCCTCTGCCTCCTCGCCCTCTGCCTCCTCGCCCTCTGCCTCCTCGCCCTCTGCCTCCTCGCCCTCTGCCTCCTCGCCCTCTGCCTCCTCGCCCTCTGCCTCCTCGCCCTCTGCCTCCTCGCCCTCTGCCTCCTCGCCCTCTGCCTCCTCGCCCTCTGCCTCCTCGCCCTCTGCCTCCTCGCCCTCTGCCTCCTCGCCCCCTCTGCCTCGCCCTCTGCCTCCTCGCCCTCTGCCTCCTCGCCCTCTGCCTCCTCGCCCTCTGCCTCCTCGCCCTCTGCCTCCTCGCCCTCTGCCTCCTCGCCCTCTGCCTCCTCGCCCTCTGCCTCCTCGCCCTCTGCCTCCTCACCCTCTGCCTCCTCACCCTCTGCCTCCTCACCCTCTGCCTCCTCACCCTCTGCCTCCTCACCCTCTGCCTCCTCACCCTCTGCCTCCTCACCCTCTGCCTCCTCACCCCCTCTCCTCCTCACCCCCTCTCTCCTCACCCCTCTCTCCTCACCCCCTCTCTCCTCACCCCCTCTCTCCTCACCCCCTCTCTCCTCACCCCCTCTCTCCTCACCCCCTCTCTCCTCACCCCCTCTCTCCTCACCCCCTCTCTCCTCACCCCCTCTCTCCTCACCCCCTCTCTCCTCACCCCCTCTCTCCTCCCTCTCCACCATTTCACTGCATTTGATAGCACAGAAGGCAGCCATTCACCCATCGCCCCGTGCTGGCTCTCTAAAAGTGCTATGAGCGTGATCCCTTTCCCCTGCCCTTTGCCCATCCCCCCGATGCCTGCTCGGAGGGACCAGAAAAGACCATTTAGGTCTGCCCTTTTTAGCTGGGTACTGCAAGAAGCAAACTGGGGTTGAGTTGATGGCCATGGAGTGAACAGTGCTGTTAACCCCCGAGCGTTTACCTGTTCACTTGTTCGGTGTCTGGGCGCCTCTCCTTCTCGATCAGCGACGCCGGGCTGGAGAGTTGCAGAGGCGGTGGCCCAGGGCACACCATCTCCGCCTGCCCCACCCGGCCCTGGCTCTCGGGGTAGTGGGGGCTGTCATAGAAGCTCGGGCTGGACTGCTCTGCTCCAAAGAGGTTGTGCTCTTGGTTCTGGGATGCTGTCTCCGTGTCCTCGTCCAGAATCTTCCCGATGGGGAACTGAAAGAGGGAACTGGAGCCCATGACGGGTGAGCAGCCTGTGGTGTTGGGGGCCTGGTTCAAGCAGTCGGACGGGCTGCTGAGTGTGGAGCTCTCCTGGCTCTCCAGCGACTGCTCCTTGGTCAGGCTGGTGTAGTAGTTCGAGGGAGGGTAGTACGCATTGTACTCCATCGTTGAGCCGGTCAAGATGGATGCCGCGCTGGAGCGGCCGCTGCTGCCCGGAGGCCGGATGCGAGTGAGGAAGTCCACTTCGGCCGCGAGATCACCGTCCCTCTTCTCTTTCGCTGTCGTCTCGTCGTGACCAAAGGGCGAGAAGTTCTGGAAATCGGAGGTGAGGGAGGGGATGTCGGGCTGGGCGTGGTGGGAAGCGGGGTTCTCTGCGGCTTTCGAGTTGGGGACAGAGAGGCACAAAGGGGTGCCAGCGCCGGCAATGGTCCCGTTAATGTGAAGAACGCTGCCGGAACCATTTATCCACAGGAGGAAATCTGCAACAGAGCAACACAGGAGGAGTCAGTAATCACACGGCCCTCGATCAGGTCAGTTCCCTCACTCCCACCATGACCCCTGAACTGGTGAGGGAGGGAAGCACGCAGTACATTATCAAATAAGAACATAATAAATAGAAGCAGGAATAGGCCTCACAGCCCCTCGAGCCTGCTCTGCCATTCAATAAGATCATGGCTGATCTTCTACCTCAACTCCACTTTCCTGCACTTTCCCCATATCTCTTGATTCGCTTAATATCCAAAAATCTATGGATCTCAGCCTTGAATATACTCAACAATTCTGCATCCACAGCCCTTTGGGGTGGAGAATTCCAAAGATTCACCACCCTCTGAGTGAAGCAATTCCTCATCTCAGTCTTAAATGGCCGACCCCTTATCCTGAGACTGTGACCCCTGGTTCTAGACTCCCTAGCCCGGGGGAAACAATCTCACATCATCTACCCTGTCAGTCTCCCTCAGAATCTTATATGGTTCAATGAGATCACTGAAGCCCAGGATCCCATATGGTCGTGGTCCATATCGGGACCAACGACATAGGTAGAGGGATGAGGTCCTGCAGGCAGATTTTAGGGAGCTAGGAAAGAGATTAAAAAGCAGGTCCTCAAAGGTAGCAATCTCCGTATTATTCCCAGTGTCACAAGCAAGTGAGTATAGAAACAGAAGGACAGAGCAGATGAATGCGTGGCTGGAGAGATGGTGCAGGAGGGAGGGTTTCAGATTCCTGGGGCATCGAGACCGGTTCTGGGGGAGGTGGGATGTGTACAGGCACAGGGTTGCACCTCAACAGAGCTGGAACCAATATCCTCGCGGGGAGGTTTGCTAGTGGGGAGGAAACTAATTTGGCAGGGGGATGGGCACGAGATATAACATTGGAAAGGGGAAACAAGGTGCACAAAGGTTTGGGAGAGGCAGAGAGCACTAGAGTAAGAAATAGTACGGTATTAGATGGGGTCAGACTAAAAGAGAACACAGGATGGTCCAAGATAGGTTTACAGTGCATGTGTGTGAATACACCAAGTGTGGTAAATAATGTTGGTGAGCTGCAGGCACAAATAGCCACATGGGAATAGGATGTTTGGCGATAATGGAAACCTGGCTCAAAAAAGGCCAGGATTGGGTATTAAATATTCCTGGATATAGGAAAGATAGGGAAGGAAAGATAGGAGGTGGTGTGGCAGTATTGGTTAAGGAAAATATTAAGAGTGCTGGAGATAGAGAGGATGTCCTGGAGGGGATCAAGGACAGAATCCATAAGGCGAGAGTTGCCATTACACCACTAAATAGTGGGAAAGATATAGAGGGGCAAATTTGCAGGAAATTACCGAAAGGTACAAGAACTATAAGAGTCGTGATAATGGGGGACTTCAACTATCCCGATATAGACTGGGATAGTGATAGTGTAAAGGGTAGAGAGGGAGAAGAAGTGTATTCAGGAGAACTTTCTTGATCCGTACGTTTCCAGCCGAGGCATTATATAAATACAAGGCATGTTGTTCGTGTTCTGCCCCGTAATGTGATGGGAAGATGGTAGGGTTTGTAATCTGGTTCTTTATTCATCCCAACCCGATGTCCTTGTGCAGTCACTATTATAATGTTGGGAAATGCGGCAGCCAATTTGTGCACAGCAAGCTCCCATAACAGCATTGAGAAAATGACCAAATAATCGGCTTTCTTCTGATGGTGTTGTTTCAAGGATAAATATTGGTCACATCAACTCTCTTGGTCTTCTTCGAATAGTGCCATGGGATCTTTTACATGCTCGAGCAGGCTGACAGGGCCCTCGGTTTAACGTCTCATCTGAGAGACGCCACCTGCCACAGTGCAGCGCTCCCTCAGCACTGGGCCCCTGAGTCTCTGGAGTGGGGTTTGAACCCACGACCTTCTGACTCCAGTGCAATCCAAGGCCGATACCAGAATGTCCGTAACTTCCCTGACTCCCAGCATTGACTTCAGGAGCGCTGAGCCAATACACTCAGACTGGAGCAGCTGAATTAACACATTGTTAAACATCGGGTACTGCACTCAAATCGCTGGAGAGATACCACCCACAATGTCTCCGCAAGATCCTACAAATCCCCTGGGAGGACAGACACACCAACATTAGTGTCCTCGACCAGGCCAACATCCCCAGCATCGAAGCACTGACCACACTTGATCAGCTCCGCTGGGCGGGCCACACTGTCCGCATGCCAGACACAAGACTCCCAAAGCAAGCGCTCTACTCGGAACTCCTGCACGGCAAACGAGCCAAAGGTGGGCAGAGGAAACGTTACAGGGACACCCTTAACGCCTCCCTGATAAACTGCAACATCCCCACCGACACTTGGGAGTCCCTGGCCAAAGACTGCCCTAAGTGGAGGAAGTGCATCCGGGAGGGCGCTGAGCACCTCGAGTCTCGTCGCCGAGAGCATGCAGAAACCAAGCGCAGGCAGCGGAAGGAGCGTGCGGCAAACCAGTCCCACCCTCCCCTTCCCTCAACCACTGTCTGTCCCACCTGTGACAGAGACTGTAATTCCCGTATTGGATTGTTCAGTCACCTGAGAACTCACTTTTAGAGTGGAAGCAAGTCTTCCTCGATTCCGAGGGACTGCCTGTGATGATGATGATGACTGTACTTCTGCTTATAAAAGAGCAGAGCAGTGCCACAGGAGGTCAGCTTGTTTAGTAATAAAAAGGGGTTCTTACCTGTATAATACCCCGGGGGAAGAACCTCGTCCTGCTTGTAACACTGATCCCCGATCAGCTGTCTCAAGGCTTCTGCCACCAGCCCTTTGTAACTGGAAAGTACAGCAAGTGAGATAGAGAGAGTCACATCTCAGGTAAACTGCATCAAATGTAACTGCAACAATTTGAAGCTATATTGCACCTTTAAAATAGCAAAACATCATAAGGTGCATCGCAGAGGCATAAAATAAAAACAGATGCCGAGCCATAGAGGATGATAATAGGAAGGGAAACTGGAGCCAAAGAGATGGGTTTTAAGGAGGGTCTTAAAAGGAGAGGTGGAGAGCCTTAGGGAGGGAGCGGAGAGGTGGAGGGCTTTAGGGAGGGAGCGGAGAGGTGGAGAGCCTTAGGGAGGGAGCGGAGAGGTGGAGGGCTTTAGGGAGGGAGCGGAGAGGTGGAGAGCCTTAGGGAGGGAGCGGAGAGGTGGAGAGCCTTAGGGAGGGAGCGGAGAGGTGGAGAGCCTTAGGGAGGGAGCGGAGAGGTGGAGGGCTTTAGGGAGGGAATTCCAGGGCCTGTGGTCTAGGGGGCTGAAGACACGGCCACCAATAGCAGGGCAGAGAGAAGGGGAATTCACAAGAGACCAACGTCATAGAGGGATGGGAAATTGGGGGCAAGGGTTATAGGGCGGGAGGTTACAGAAATAGGAAATGGAAGCAGAAATCGAACAGGAAAAATTTGCAGGGCCATGGAGAAAAGAGCGGGGGAATGGGACTAATCATAGAAAAATTCCGACGCAGGAGGCCGCCATTTGGCCGATCGTGTCCATGCCGGTCATTGGATCGCTCTTTTTACAGAGCCGGCATAGGCATGATGGGCCGAATGGCCTCTGTGCTGTAAGAGTCTATGATTCGAAGTAAGGAATCCATTGTGTATTGAGGTTAAAAGCCTGCAGTACTTTGCTGACACTTAGTCTTCAGCGAGGTTGTGAACAGCCTGATCTCAAGGTTAACCTCATTTCATATAGATCTGAACCTTCTCAGTTCATGGGGGCCGAGAGACTTCTGTGGTGCAGCCACAACTGGTACATTCTGTACTTTGCTTAACTTCGACACCAGCAGCCCCTGCCAGCTCCTGGGCCCGTGGGTGACCCATGTTGAGATAAAACGCTGGTGCAAAGAGTATGGAATATGATGTAGTGGGAAAGATAAAAAGGGGCGAGATTACAACGTGAACTGGAAACTTGAGCTCAATGACTAACGTGTGATCGTTTACTGCTGTGCGTTGTCTGTGCGCAATTCATTTAACCCTGAATAAACAGAGAAGTGTTTGACTCCGATGTCGAGAACTCTCATTCCTGGTACACAGACAAAGACTGCAGCTGCTGTCCATCCTCACACATCCTCCTGAACAAACCCTTCACAGCTTCTCAGACCTGGGACCGAAGGCTCCCGGTACATTGCCCAGCTAGTGCGCAGTTACTGGGACCCCACGGAAAGCATGTTCTTCAACGGTGGGTCTCAGCGTGCTCAAGGTAAGGGGGAGGGGGTGAATAACAAGTCTGCCTGGGATCCTGTTCCCTATCAGCATTCAGAGAAAGAAAAAGAGAGGGGGTGCGGAGAGAGTGAGGGGGCGGGGGAGAGAGTGAGGGGGCAGGGGAGAGAGTGAGGGGGCAGGGGAGAGAGTGAGGGGGCAGGGGAGAGAGTGAGGGGGCAGGGGAGAGAGTGAGGGGGCAGGGGAGAGAGTGAGGGGGCAGGGGAGAGAGTGAGGGGGCAGGGGAGAGAGTGAGGGGGCAGGGGAGAGAGTGAGGGGGCAGGGGAGAGAGTGAGGGGGCAGGGGAGAGAGTGAGGGGGCAGGGGAGAGAGTGAGGGGGCAGGGGAGAGAGTGAGGGGGCAGGGGAGAGAGTGAGGGGGCAGGGGAGAGAGTGAGGGGGCAGGGGAGAGAGTGAGGGGGCAGGGGAGAGAGTGAGGGGGCAGGGGAGAGAGTGAGGGGGCAGGGGAGAGAGTGAGGGGGCAGGGGAGAGAGTGAGGGGGCAGGGGAGAGAGTGAGGGGGCAGGGGAGAGAGTGAGGGGGCAGGGGAGAGAGTGAGGGGGCAGGGGAGAGAGTGAGGGGGCAGGGGAGAGAGTGAGGGGGCAGGGGAGAGAGTGAGGGGGCAGGGGAGAGAGTGAGGGGGCAGGGGAGAGAGTGAGGGGGCAGGGGAGAGAGTGAGGGGGCAGGGGAGAGAGTGAGGGGGCAGGGGAGAGAGTGAGGGGGCAGGGGAGAGAGTGAGGGGGCAGGGGAGAGAGTGAGGGGGCAGGGGAGAGAGTGAGGGGGCAGGGGAGAGAGTGAGGGGGCAGGGGAGAGAGTGAGGGGGCAGGGGAGAGAGTGAGGGGGCAGGGGAGAGAGTGAGGGGGCAGGGGAGAGAGTGAGGGGGCAGGGGAGAGAGTGAGGGGGCAGGGGAGAGAGTGAGGGGGCAGGGGAGAGAGTGAGGGGGCAGGGGAGAGAGTGAGGGGGCAGGGGAGAGAGTGAGGGGGCAGGGGAGAGAGTGAGGGGGCAGGGGAGAGAGTGAGGGGGCAGGGGAGAGAGTGAGGGGGCAGGGGAGAGAGTGAGGGGGCAGGGGAGAGAGTGAGGGGGCAGGGGAGAGAGTGAGGGGGCAGGGGAGAGAGTGAGGGGGCAGGGGAGAGAGTGAGGGGGCAGGGGAGAGAGTGAGGGGGCAGGGGAGAGAGTGAGGGGGCAGGGGAGAGAGTGAGGGGGCAGGGGAGAGAGTGAGGGGGCAGGGGAGAGAGTGAGGGGGCAGGGGAGAGAGTGAGGGGGCAGGGGAGAGAGTGAGGGGGCAGGGGAGAGAGTGAGGGGGCAGGGGAGAGAGTGAGGGGGCAGGGGAGAGAGTGAGGGGGCAGGGGAGAGAGTGAGGGGGCAGGGGAGAGAGTGAGGGGGCAGGGGAGAGAGTGAGGGGGCAGGGGAGAGAGTGAGGGGGCAGGGGAGAGAGTGAGGGGGCAGGGGAGAGAGTGAGGGGGCAGGGGAGAGAGTGAGGGGGCAGGGGAGAGAGTGAGGGGGCAGGGGAGAGAGTGAGGGGGCAGGGGAGAGAGTGAGGGGGCAGGGGAGAGAGTGAGGGGGCAGGGGAGAGAGTGAGGGGGCAGGGGAGAGAGTGAGGGGGCAGGGGAGAGAGTGAGGGGGCAGGGGAGAGAGTGAGGGGGCAGGGGAGAGAGTGAGGGGGCAGGGGAGAGAGTGAGGGGGCAGGGGAGAGAGTGAGGGGGCAGGGGAGAGAGTGAGGGGGCAGGGGAGAGAGTGAGGGGGCAGGGGAGAGAGTGAGGGGGCAGGGGAGAGAGTGAGGGGGCAGGGGAGAGAGTGAGGGGGCAGGGGAGAGAGTGAGGGGGCAGGGGAGAGAGTGAGGGGGCAGGGGAGAGAGTGAGGGGGCAGGGGAGAGAGTGAGGGGGCAGGGGAGAGAGTGAGGGGGCAGGGGAGAGAGTGAGGGGGCAGGGGAGAGAGTGAGGGGGCAGGGGAGAGAGTGAGGGGGCAGGGGAGAGAGTGAGGGGGCAGGGGAGAGAGTGAGGGGGCAGGGGAGAGAGTGAGGGGGCAGGGGAGAGAGTGAGGGGGCAGGGGAGAGAGTGAGGGGGCAGGGGAGAGAGTGAGGGGGCAGGGGAGAGAGTGAGGGGGCAGGGGAGAGAGTGAGGGGGCAGGGGAGAGAGTGAGGGGGCAGGGGAGAGAGTGAGGGGGCAGGGGAGAGAGTGAGGGGGCAGGGGAGAGAGTGAGGGGGCAGGGGAGAGAGTGAGGGGGCAGGGGAGAGAGTGAGGGGGCAGGGGAGAGAGTGAGGGGGCAGGGGAGAGAGTGAGGGGGCAGGGGAGAGAGTGAGGGGGCAGGGGAGAGTGTGAGGGGGCAGTGGAGAGGGAGAGGGGGCAGGGAAGAGAAAGGGAAGGGGAGAGAGAGATTGGAAGGGGTAAGAGGGATGGAGAGGGGAAGGGAATGAGAGAGAGAGAGAGACGGTGGGAAGGAGAAGGAGAAATAGAAAAGGGAAGGAGCCAGAGAGTGGAAATAGAGAGCGAGAGAGACAGAAAACAAGGGAATAGGCAGAACGGAGCGAGAGAGACAGAGAAAAACACGGTTGGACAGCAGGTGAGGAAACGATCAGATTTGTGGGCAATCGCCCCCGCCCAACCCCGGGCTCGGCTCACACATGGAGGCAGGCTGCTTCGATGGGGTACACCTCGGTTTCTGGAGCCAGCGTTTGCAGGGAGCACGTCTTAGGGCGGAGAGCCCCAGTATGGCAGTTAAATTAATGGTTAATAATTAGAGTTCTGGATTGTGTCCCCGGTGGAGGTTGGAGTGAGCACTGACCTGTACTTCCTGTTGACCTCGTCTGCGGTCAGCACACGGTCAAACATCGTCACTTTGTACCTGTCCTCCAGCCGAGGACCGGTGTAGTCCCCGTATTCCAGCTCTACCGCAGCATCGAGCAGCGACAGGTATCGGCGGACAATCAACCCGTACGGACTGTCTGCAAAGGCAAAGTAAACGACACAAACAACTGGAGCTACTCTCAGAGTGAGGGAGTTACAGTTACTCCCGATCCCAGAGTGACGGATTTACAGTTACTCCCGATCCCAGAGTGAGGGAGTTACAGTTACTCCCGATCCCAGAGTGAGCGATTTACAGTTACTCCCGATCCCAGAGTGACGGATTTACAGTTACTCCCGATCCCAGAGTGACGGATTTACACAGTTACTCCCGATCCCAGAGTGAGGGATTTACACAGTTACTCCTGGATCCCAGAGTGAGCGATTTATAGTTACTCTGGGATCCCAGAGTGAGGGAGTTACAGTTTCGCCCAGATCCCAGAGTGAGGGAGTTACAGTTACTCCCGATCCCAGAGTGAGGGATTTAAAGTTACTCTGGGATTCCAGAGTGAGGGATTTACAGTTACTCCCAGATCCCAGAGTGGGAGATTTACAGTTACTCTGGGATCCCAGAGTGAGGGAGTTACACAGTTACTCCCGATTCCCAGAGCAAGGGAGTTACAGTTACTCCTGGATCCCAGAGTGAGGAAGTTACACAGTTACTCTGGGATCCCAGAGAGAGGGAGTTACAGTTACTCCCGGATCCCAGAGTGAGGGAGTTACACAGTTACTCTGGGATCCCAGAGAGAGGGAGTTACACAGTTACTCCCAGATCCCAGAGTGAGGGAGTTACACAGTTACTCCCGATTCCCAGAGAGAGGGAGTTACAGTTACTCCTGGATCCCAGAGTGAGGGGCTTACAGTTACTCTGGGATCCCAGAGAGAGGGAGTTACAGTTACTCCTGGATCCCAGAGTGAGGGGTTTACTCAGAGCGAGGGGTTTACTCAGAGCCAAAGCTCCAGAGGAATTTGGAGAAGGAACTCAAGGTGCTCCTTAATTTGGGGATCAAGAGGTGGTGAAGTGAGGATCAGAATAGAATGATACAAGGACCCTGGGAGAGCACGACTGATGTGGGGAGATTAGTCTGTGATAGAATAATCAAACACGGACTCTAAATGGGGTGGGACTGACGGGCTAAATGGTCCTTGGCTCTTTGCGTGATTTGAACTAACCACACCCCAGTGATTTGACAGGATGAGCAGACACTGTGGTCTGTTAACCGTGTCCCCTCCTGCAGTCAGACCCCATTCCCCCTGTTCCAACTGCGGCTATAAAGGGGTAACGTACTCATCACGTTGTTGATGAAGGCGGCTGAGAAGACTCGGTCCAGGATGGGTCCCGGGAAGTGCCCGAGCTGGAACATGGACATGAAGATGTTGACTGTGGCCAGGGGAGAGTTCATGGCCTTGATCTCCAGGACCGACTCTAGCTTTTCAAAGAACTTGGCTTCGTTGGAGGGTTTGTAGTTCATGCGACTAAACGGGAAGACCAGCTTCTGAATTACCTGTAACATGAAACAGCCCAAAGTCAAACACTGTGATGCACAATTCAAAACATGCAGTAGCGACAGGCAATGTCAGGGCATCTCTGACACCAGTCCAGAGCTTGGAACACTGGGGTATTTAGCTGTACAGAACCTCGTGCCCCCAGACTCACTCCCCAAGCGAGGCTGTTAGATAACAGCAGTCACTCCCTGTAAATATTCACACACTCCCGGGGACCCCGATAAATACTGGCACACTCCCAGGTCCCCCTGTAAATACTGACACACTCCCAGGTCCCCCTGTAAATATTGACACACTCCCAGGGACCCCCTGTAAATACCGACACACTCCCGGGGACCCCCTGTAAATACTGACACACTCCCAGGTCCCTCTGTAAATACTGACACACTCCCGGGGACCCCCCTGTAAATACTGACACACTCCCGGGGACCCCCCCTGTAAATACTGACACACTCCCGGGGACCCCCCCTGTAAATACTGACACACTCCCGGGGACCCCCCCTGTAAATACTGACACACTCCCAGGTCCCCCTGTAAATACTGACACACTCCCGGGGACCCCCCCTGTAAATACTGACACACTCCGGGGACCCCCCCTATAAATACTGACACACTCCCGGGGACCCCCCCTGTAAATACTGACACACTCCCAGGGATCCCCTGTAAATATTCACACTCCCGGGGACTCCCTGTAAATATTGACACACTGCCGGGGACCCCCTATAAATACTGACATACTCTTAGGGACCCCCTATAAATACTGACACACTCCCGGGGACCCCTGTAAATATTCACACACTCGCGGGAACCACCTGTAAATATTGACACACATTCCCAGGGACCCCCTGTAACTACCGACACACTCCCGGGGACCCCCTGTAAATACTGCCGCACTCCCGGGGACCCCCTGTAAATATTGACACACTCCCGGGGACCCCCTGTAAATATTGACACACATTCCCAGAGACCCCCTGTAAATACTGACACACTCCCAGGGACCCCCTGTAAATATTGACACACATTCCCAGGGACTCCCTGTAAATACCGACACACTCCCGGGGACCACCTGTAAATATTGACACACGGTCCCAGGGACCCCCTGTAAATACCGACACACTCCCGGGGACCCCCTGTAAATATTGACACACACTCCCAGGGACCCCCTGTAAATATTCACACACTCCCGGGGACCCCCTGTAAATACCGACACACTCCCGGGGACCCCTGTAAATACTGACACACACTCCCGGGGACGCCCTGTAAATACTGACTCATTCCCGGGGACCCCCTGTAAATACTGACACACTCCCGGGGACCCCCTGTAAATACTGACACACTCCCGGGGACCCCCTGTAAATACTGACGCACTCCCGGGGACCCCCTGTAAATATTGACACACTCCCGGGGACCCCCTGTAAATACTGACGCACTCCCAAGGACCTACTGTAAATACTGACACGCTCCCGGGGACCCCCTGTAAATACCGACACACTCCGGGGGGGACCCCCTGTAAATACTGACACACTCCCGGGGTTCTCCTGTAAATATTCACACACTCCCGGGGACCCCCTGTAAATATTGACACATTCCCGGGGACTCCCTGTAAATACTGACACACTCCCGGGGACCCCCTGTAAATATTGACACACTCCCGGGGACTCCCTGTAAATACTGACGCACTCCCGGGGACCTCCTGTAAATACTGACACACTCCCGGGGATCTCCTGTAAATATTCACACACTCCCGGGGACCCCCTGTAAATACTGACACACTCCCGGGGACCCCCTGTAAACACCGACACACTCCCGGGGATCCCCTGTAAACTCCGACACACTCCCGGGGACCCCCTGTAATAATCACACACTCCCAGCGACCCCCTGTAAATATTGACACACTCCCGGGGATCCCCTGTAAATATTGACACACTCCCGGGGATACCCTGTAAACTCCGACACACTCCCGGGGACCCCCTGTAAATACCGACACACTCCGGGGGGGACCCCCTGTAAATACTGACACACTCCCGGGGTTCTCCTGTAAATATTCACACACTCCCGGGGACCCCCTGTAAATATTGACACACTCCCGGGGACTCCCTGTAAATACTGACACACTCCCGGGGACCCCTGTAAATATTGACACACTCCCGGGGACTCCCTGTAAATACTGACGCACTCCCGGGGACCTCCTGTAAATACTGACACACTCCCGGGGATCTCCTGTAAATATTCACACACTCCCGGGGACCCCCTGTAAATACTGACACACTCCCGGGGACCCCCTGTAAACACCGACACACTCCCGGGGATCCCCTGTAAACTCCGACACACTCCCGGGGACCCCCTGTAATAATCACACACTCCCAGCGACCCCCTGTAAATATTGACACACTCCCGGGGATCCCCTGTAAATATTGACACACTCCCGGGGATACCCTGTAAACACCGACACACTCCCGGGGACCCCCTGTAAATACTGACACACTCCCGGGGACCCCCTGTAAACACCGACACATTCCCGGGGATCCCCTGTAAACTCCGACACACTCCCGGGGATCCCCTGTAAATATTGACACACTCCCGGGGATCCCCTGTAAATACTGACACACTCCCGGGGACCCCCTGTAATAATCACACACTCCCAGCGACCCCCTGTAAATATTGACACACTCCCGGGGATCCCCTGTAAATATTGACACACTCCCGGAGATCCCCTGTAAACACCGACACACTCCCGGGGACCCCCTGTAAATACTGACACACTCCCGGGGACCCCCTGTAAACACCGACACACTCCCGGGGATCCCCTGTAAACTCCGACACACTCCCGGGGATCCCCTGTAAACTCCAACACACTCCCGGGGATCCCCTGTAAATATTGACACACTCCCGGGGATCCCCTGTAAATACTGACACACTCCCGGGGATCCCCTGTAAATACTGACACACTCCCGGGGACCCCCTGTAATAATCACACACTCCCAGCGACCCCCTGTAATAATCACACACTCCCATGCCTGCACAGTGCCTCTTGTTTTCCCTCTAAACCCCTAGATCGGTCCAGACCTCAGCCCACTGGAGTTCCAGAGAGCGTTTTCTGTAACGTTTGAGGAGCTGTAAGTAATCACCTTACTGTCCAGGAATTCACCCTTTTTGATGAGGAATTCTGCGATCGTGTCCAGAAGTTTGGTCTCTCTCAGTCGGTGGCGCGCGATATACTTTGCAATGAGCGCCATGGTGTAGGGGGTGATGCTGTCTACTTTCTTCGGGAGTTCCTCTGAAGTGAAAAGAAACATCATTACATCAGAGGCTGTGATCCTTGTCAGCTCCCGGGGTGTCTCATAGCGGTTTCATCAGCCCTGGGATAGGCAGCAGGAAAATCAGCCAGGGCTCCTGCTCACAACCGCATGCAATGACCTTTGCTGGGAAGGTCACGGGCATGGATATTGGGTAAGGTCACTAACTGGGCTCAGCTACGATGCCCTTCAGAGTCGAATATCCTGACAACGCTTTCTGTCTATGGTCACATCTTGGACAAAGTAGCAGAGGGTGACCAATAATGGTAGAACTGAAGCCTAGACACGGTCAGAACCTTCCGGAGAGGGGAGGCAACACGGGCTGGTAATACTGAAGTCTCGGTGTTGTTCAGAGCGAAGGATAAAATCAGGTTGTAAGGAGTGATGGGAGGAAGTATTTGTTCACACAAACAGTGCTGAATATCTGGAGTGGTCTCTGGGTGGAGGAATGGAGATAATCACTCCACGGTGCCGGGCACCAAGAGAAAGTCTAACTTTCTCCCCTTGACATTCAACAACATTCCCATCGCCGAATCCCCCACCATCAACATCCTGGGGGTCACCATTGACCAGAAACTTAACTGGACCAGACACATAAATACTGTGGCTACAAGAGCAGGTCAGAGGCTGGGTATTCTGCGGTGAGTGTCTCACCTCCTGACTCCCCAAAGCCTTTCCACCATCTACAAGCCACAAGTCAGGAGTGTGATGGAATACTCCCCACTTGCCTGGATGGTGCAGTTCCAACAACACTCGAGAAGCCCGACACCATCCAGGACAAAGCAGCCGCTTGATCGGCCCCCCATCCACCACCTCCAACACTCACTCCCTCCACCACCTCCAACACTCACTCCCTCCACCACCGGCGCCCCCTGGCTGCAGTGTGTACCATCTACAAGATGCACTGCAGCAACTCGCCAAGGCTTCTTCGGCAGCACCTCCCAAACCCGCGACCTCTACCACCTAGAAGGACAAGGGCAGCAGGCGCATGGGAACACCACCACCTCCACGTTCCCCTCCCAGTCACACACCATCCTGACTGGGAAATATATCGGCCGTTCCTTCATCGTCGCTGGGTCACAATCCTGGAACTCCCTCCCTAACAGCACTGTGGGAGCACCTTCACCACACGGACTGCAGCGGTTCAAGAAGGCGGCTCACCACCACCTTCTCAAGGGGCAATTAGGGATGGGCAATAAATGCCGGCTTTGCCAGCGACGGTCACATTCCGTGAATGAATAAACTAAACAGTCATTTAAGAGGCAGTTCGCTGCTGTCATGTGAGATCATGCATTAGTAAAGAAAGATGCGCCTCAGTGCTCATTTAAGTGGTATCTATATGTGCACCAATCACAGTGCAGCGCTGGTTTACGTGTCTGTATTTGCACCAATCACGGTGCAGCACTGGTTTACATGTCTGTATTTGCACCAATCACAGTGCAGCACTGGTTTAAGTGTCTGTATTTGCACCAATCACAGTGCAGCGCTGGTTTAAGTGTCTGTATTTGCACCAATCACAGTACAGCGCTGGTTTACATGTCTGTATTTACGCCAATCATGGTGCAGCACTGGTTTACATGTCTGTATTTGCACCAATCACAGTGCAGCGCTGGTTTAAGTGTCTATATTTGCACCAATCACAGTGCAGCGCTGGTTTAAGTGTCTGTATTTGCACCAATCACAGTGCAGCGCTGGTTTACGTGTCTGTATTTGCACCAATCACAGTGCAGCGCTGGTTTACGTGTCTGTATTTGCACCAATCACAGTGCAGCGCTGGTTTACGTGTCTGTATTTGCACCAAACATGGTGCAGCACTGGTTTACATGTCTGTATTTGCACCAATCACAGTGCAGCGCTGGTTTACGTGTCTGTATTTGCACCAGTTATGCTGAACTGTTGGGTTAAAGCGAGTCAGCACCCTACCTGCCAAGCTGCTGATGAATTTTTCCTGCCTGTTCTCATAGAACAGTTGAGAGCTGAAGATCAGCTCCAGTGACTTGTTGCTGGCCTCCCGTGAACACGTGGCCAGCATCTCATCCAGCAGGGTCATCTCGTGGTCCCTCACGTTGGTGACATGCCCCAGGGTGTGCTTGACCAGGCGCAAGATCTTGCGGTTATTGAGGAGCTGCTCGCTGCTGTAGCTGTCGGACTGCAGGGCCTGGGTCTTCAGCTTGTAGTAGGACAGCAGGAGGAAGAGGGTCTGGGGGTGACGCTCCTTCTCAATGTTCTTCTCCAGGCCGCTGAGACAGCTTTCCACCAGGGGGTGCTGTGTGGACGGATGCAGCTTCATGACGCTGCTGAAAACCATGGAGATATCTTTCTGATTGAACTGCGAGAGGCGGATTTGCGATTCCTCCTCCAGCACCTCAACAAGCTTGGAATCGCTGGGAAGGCCTGTCAGGGCAAAGAGAAGAGAAACTTCATTGACACGGAACAAGGAGCCAACGCAGATCATTCTCTGACAGCTTTAAGGCTTTAAAGTGATGTTCACAAGTGATTTTCACAGCTGTCTCCATGAATTGGATCCTGAAACCGTGCTGTACGTCCGAGAACTGGGTCAGCCAAGGCTCCATGGGAGCACTACGGCCTCGAAATCAGAAGGCTGTGGATTCCACAATCTGAGCCCGTTATCAGGGCTGACACCCCCTTGCAGTACAGAGAGCGCACTGCACTGTCGGAGGGGCAGCACTGAGGGAGCACCGCACTGAGGGAGTGCCGCACTGAGGGAGTGCCGCACTGTCGGAGGGGCAGCACTGAGGGAGTGCCGCACTGTCGGAGGGGCAGCACTGAGGGAGCACCGCACTGAGGGAGTGCCGCACTGAGGGAGTGCCGCACTGTCGGAGGGGCAGCACTGAGGGAGTGCCGCACTGTCGGAGGGGCAGCACTGAGGGAGCCATGCACTGTCGGAGGGGCAGCACTGAGGGAGCGCCGCACTGTCGGAGGGGCCGTACTGAGGGAGTGCCGCACTGTCGGAGGGGCAGTACTGAGGGAGTGCCGCACTGTCGGAGGGGCAGCACTGAGGGAGCCCTGCACTGTCAGAGGGGCCGTACTGAGGGCGTGCCGCACTGTCAGAGGGGCAGTACTGAGGGAGTGCCGCACTGTCGGAGGGGCCATGCTGAGGGAGCCCTGCACTGTCGGAGGGGCAGTACTGAGGGAGTGCCACACTGTCGGAGGGGCAGCACTGAGGGAGCCCTGCACTGTCGGAGGGGCAGTACTGAGGGAGTGCCGCACTGTCGGAGGGGCAGCACTGAGGGAGTGCCGCACTGTCGGAGGGGCCATGCTGAGGGAGCCCTGCACTGTCGGAGGGGCCGTACTGAGGGAGCGCAGCACTGTCGGAAGGGCTGTACTGAGGGAGCGCAGCACTGTCGGAGGGACAGTACTGAGGGAGCCCTGCACTGTCGGAGGGGCAGTACTGAGGGAGCGCCGCACTGTCGGAGAAGCCGTACTGAGGGAGTGCCGCACTGTCGGAGGGACAGTACTGAGGGAGTGCCGCACTGTCGGAGGGACAGTACTGAGGGAGCCCTGCACTGTCGGAGGGGCAGTACTGAGGGAGCACCGCACTGTCGGACAGGCCGTACTGAGGGAGTGCCGCACTGTCGGAGGGGCAGTACTGAAGGAGTGCCGCACTGTCGGAGGGACAGTACTGAAGGAGCGCCGCACTGTCAGAGTGGCAGTACTGAGGGAGCGCCGCACTGTCGGAGGGGCAGTACTGAGGGAGTGGTGCACAGTCGAAGGTGACATCTTTCAGATAAGATGTTAAACCCAGGCCCTGTCTGCGCTCTCAGGTGAATATAAATGATCCCATGGCACTACTCGAAGAGGAGCAGGGGCATTCTCACTGGTGTACTGGACAATCAACATCACTAAAAAAAAGAGATTATCTGGTCATAAGAACATAAGAATTAGGAACAGGAGAAGGCCATCTAGCCTCTCGAGCCTGCTCCGCCATTCAACAAGATCATGGCTGATCTGGCCGTGGACTCAGCTCCACTTACCCGCCCGCTCCCCATAACCCTTAATTCCCTTATTGGTTAAAAATCTATCTATCTGTGACTTGAATACATTCAATGAGCTAGCCTAAACTGCTTCCTTGGGCAGAGAATTCCACAGATTCACAACCCTCTGGGAGAAGAAATTCCTTTCAACTCGGTTTTAAATTGGCTCCCCCGTATTTTGAGGCTGTGCCCCCTAGTTCTAGTCTCCCCGACCAGTGGAAACAACCTCTCTGCCTCTATCTTGTCTATCCCTTTCATTATTTTAAATGTTTCTATAAGATCACCCCTCATCCTTCTGAACTCCAACGAGTAAAGACCCAGTCTACTCAATCTATCATCATAAGGTAACCCCCTCATCTCCGGAATCAGCCTCGTGAATCGTCTCTGTACCCCCTCCAAAGCCAGTACATCCTTCCTTAAGTAAGGTGACCAAAACTGCACGCAGTACTCCAGGTGCGGCCTCACCAATACCCTGTACAGTTGCAGCAGGACCTCCCTGCTTTTGTACTCCGTCCCTCTCGCAATGAAGGCCAACATTCCATTCGCCTTCCTGATTACCTGCTGCACCTGCAAACTAACTTTTTGGCCGCGCGGAGGGGTTTCCTGTAAAGGCTGCTCCTGCACACTCTCAACTTTGCCATCCTCGCCTGCCGTCCGGACACGCCATGGTGTACCATCTTGCCGTCCGGAGGAGGCGGGGGTCCCCGATGGAGGGCACTCTACGCAGGGGTCCTCCCACTATTTGTCGGGGACTTGGCCTGGAGGGTGGTGCACGGAGCAGTGCCGTGCAATAAATTTTTAAGCCGGTTCACGGGCTCCCAGGCCGCTTGCAATTTCTGCGGTCTGGAAGAGTCCGTGTTCCATGTTTTTAATTGAGTGCACGAGGTTGCAGCCCCTGTTCTGTTATTTAAAGGGGCTGCTCCTGAAATTCTGGCTGCACTTCAGTCCCACACTCCTGATCTTCGGGCACCCTGTGCGGAGGGGAGAGGGTAGGTCCGAGGGCCTCCTCGTAGGACTGCTCCTGGGCACGGCCAAGGGGACCATCAGCCGGTCCAGGCAGCGGGCGGTCGAGGGGGTCGTTCAGCCAGACTGCCTGCCTCTCTTCCGCACGTACATCGGGCCAGGGTGTCCTTGGAGATGGAGCACACGGTGTCCACCGGTACGCTCGCGGCCTTCCGCGAGAGGTGGGCACCGGAGGGACTGGAGTGCATCATCACGCCCGGCAACCAAATTTTAATTTGATTTTATGTTTTTAAGTTAATTTGTTTTAATTGCCGGTGCTTTTAGTGTCCCCCTCCCCTTTGAAAGGGGGCACTTGGAGAAAAATTTTATTCTGTGCCCAAAAAAAACCCCAAAAAATAAAAAAAGGGCCTTGTAAATGTTGGTGTTTCCCCCAGATCGGGGGGCATGGTTTAATGTTTTTTTTTTGTTTACTCCTAAAAGAGTTTCATGCACAAGGACCCCCAGGTCCCTCTGCACCGCAGCATGTTGTAATTTCTCCCCATTCAAATATTATTCCCTTTTACTGTTTCTTTTACCAAGGTGGATGACCTCACACTTTCCGACATTGTATTCCATCTGCCAAACCTTAGCCCATTCGCTTAACCTATCCAAATCTCTTTGCAGCCTTTCTGTGTCATTATCACATTGCCGTTTGAGGGAGATTTCTGTGTGCAAATCGGCTCCGGTGTTTCCTACATGACACAAGCACCGGGAGAACTTCCCTGCCCTTCTTCCAATAGAGCCAATGGATTTTTAATGCTCTGTTTAATCATAGAATTTTTTTTTAAGAATCAAAGAAAACGTACAACACAGAAGGTAGCCATTCGGCCCATCGTGTCCGTTTAAGTCGAAAAAGAGCGATCCAGTCTAATCCCACTTTCCAGCTCTGGGTCCGTAGCCCTGTAGGTTACGGCACTTCAGGTGCATATCCAAGTACTTTTTAAATGTGGTGAGAGTTTCTGCCTCTATCACACTTTCAGGCCGTGAGTTCCAGACCCCCACTACCCTCTGGGTGAAAAATGTCTCCTCAAATTTCCTCTAAACCTTCTATCAACTACTTAAAATCTATGCCACCTGATTGTTCACCCCTCTGCTAAGAGAAATAGGTCCTTCCTATCCACTCTATCTTGACCCCTCATAATTTTATCTCCCCTCAGCCTCCTCTGTTCTAAGGAAAACAACCCCAGCCTATCCAATCTTTCCTCATAGCTAAAATTCTCCAGTCCAGGCAACATCCTCGTAAATCTCCTCTGTACCCTCTCTAGTGCAATCACATCCTTCCTGTACTGTGGTGACCAGAACTGCACACAGTACTCCAGCTGTGGCCTAACTTGTGTTTTATGCAGTTCAAGCATCACTTCCTTGCTCTTGAAATCTATGTCTTGGCTAATAAAGGTAAGCATTCCGTATGCCTTTTTAACTACCTTATCGACCATTAAGGATCATATACTTCAAGGTCCCTCTGTTCCTCCACGCCTCCCATTTATAGTGTATTCCCTGCCTTGTTTGCCCCAGCCAAAATGCACTTCCTCACACTTTTCTGGATTGAATTCCAGTTGCCACTTTTCTGTCCAATTAACCAGTTCATCGATATCTTCCTGTAGTCTGGAGCTTTCCTCCTCACTGTCAACCACACGGACAATTTTTATATCATCTGCAAATTTCTTTATCATGCCCCCTGTATTTAAGTCTAAATCATTAATATAGACGACAAAAAGTAAGGGACTGAGTACTGAGCCCTGTGGAACCCCACTGGAAACAGCCTTCCAGTCACAAAAACTCCCCTCAACCATTCCCCTTTGCTCCAGGATGATCAGGGCTGGGAACTCAACATCCAGGGGTATTCAACATTCAGGAAGGATAGAATAAAAGGAAAAGGGGGTGGGGTAGCATTGCTGGTTAAAGAGGAGATTAATGCAATAGTTAGGAAGGACATTAGCTTGGATGATGTGGAATCTATATGGGTAGAGCTGCAGATCACCAAAGGGCAAAAAACGTTAGTGGGAGTTGTGTACAGACCTCCAAACAGTAGTAGTGATGTTGGGGAAGGCATCAAACAGGAAATTAGGGGTGCATGCAATAAAAGTGCAGCAGTCATCATGGGTGACTTTAATATGCAAAGAGATTGGGTTAACCAAACTGGAAGCAATACGGTGGAGGAGGATTTCCTGGAGTGCATAAGGGATGGTGTTCTAGACCAATATGTCGAGGAACCAACTAGGGGGGAGGCCATCTTAGACTGGGTGTTGTGTAATGAGAAAGGATTAATTAGCAATCTCGTTGTGCGAGGCCCCTTGGGGAAGAGTAACCATAATATGGTGGAATTCTGCATTAGGATGGAGAGTGAAACAGTTAATTCAGAGACCATGGTCCAGAACCTAAGGAAGGGTAACTTTGAAGGTATGAGGCGTGAATTGGCTAGGATGGATTGGCGAATGATACTGAAGGGGTTGACTGTGGATGGGCAATGGCAGACATTTAGAGACCGCATGGATGAACTACAACAATTGTACATTCCTGTTTGGCGTAAAAATAAAAAAGGGAAGGTGGCTCAACCGTGACTAGCAAGGGAAATCAGGGATAGTATTAAAGCCAAGGAAGTGGCATACAAATTGGCCAGAAATAGCAGCGAACCCAGGGACTGAGAGAAATTTAGAACTCAGCAGAGGAGGACAAAGGGTTTGATTAGGGCAGGAAAAATAGAGTACGAGAGGAAGCTTGCAGGGAACATTAAGACGAACTGCAAAAGCTTCAATAGATATGTAAAGAGAAAAAGGTTAGTAAAGACAAACGTAGGTCCCCTGCAGTCAGAATCAGGGGAAGTCATAACGGGGAACAAAGAAATGGCAGACCAATTGAACAAGTACTTTGGTTCGGTATTCACTAAGGAGGACACAAACAACCTTCCGGATATAAAAGGGGTCAGAGGGTCTAGTAAGAAGGAGGAACTGAGGGAAATCCTTATTAGTCGGGAAATTGTGTTGGGGAAATTGATGGGATTGAAGGCCGATAAATCCCCAGGGCCTGATGGACTGCATCCCAGAGTACTTAAGGAGGTGGCTTTGGAAATAGCGGATGCATTGACAGTCATTTTCCAACATTCCATAGACTCTGGATCAGTTCCTATGGAGTGGAGGGTAGCCAATGTAACTCCACTTTTTAAAAAAGGAGGGAGAGAGAAAACAGGGAATTATAGACCGGTCAGCCTGACATCGGCAGTGGGTAAAATGATGGAATCAATTATTAAGGATGTCATAGCAGCGCATTTGGAAAGAGGTGACATGATAGGTCCAAGTCAGCATGAATTTGTGAAAGGGAAATCATGCTTGACAAATCTTCTGAACAAGGAAGAACCAGTTGATGTGGTGTATTTGGACTTTCAGAAGGCTTTCGACAAGGTCCCACACAAGAGATTAATGTGCAAAGTTAAAGCACATGGGATTGGAGGTAGTGTGCTGACGTGGATTGAGAATTGGTTGGCAGACAGGAAGCAAAGAGTAGGAGTAAATGGGGACTTTTCAGAATGGCAGGCAGTGACTAGTGGGGTACCGCAAGGTTCTGTGCTGGGGCCCCAGCTGTTTACATTGTACATTAATGATTTAGACGAGGGGATTAAATGTAGTATCTCCAAATTTGCAGATGACACTAAGCTGGGTGACAGTGTGAGCTGTGAGGAGGATGCTACGAGGCTGCAGAGTGACTTGGATAGGTTAGGTGAGTGGGCAAATGCATGGCAGATGAAGTATAATGTGGATAAATGTGAGGTTATCCACTTTGGTGGTAAAAACAGAGAGACAGAATATTATCTGAATGGTGACAGATTAGGAAAAGGGGAGGTGCAACGAGACCTGGGTGTCATGGTATATCAGTCATTGAAGGTTGGCATGCAGGTACAGCAGGTGGTTAAGAAAGCAAATGGCATGTTGGTCTTCATAGCGAGGGGATTTGAGTACAGGGGCAGGGAGGTGTTACTACAGTTGTACAGGGCCTTGGTGAGGCCACACCTGGAGTATTGTGTACAGTTTTGGTCTCCTAACTTGAGGAAGGACATTCTTGCTATTGAGGGAGTGCAGCAAAGGTTCACCAGACTGATTCCCGGGATGGCGAGACTGACCTATCAAGAAAGACTGGATCAATTGGGCTTGTATTCACTGGAGTTCAGAAGAATGAGAGGGGATCTCATAGAAACGTTTAAAATTCTGACGGGTTTAGATAGTTTAGATGCAGGAAGAATGTTCCCGATGTTGGGGAAGTCCAGAACCAGGGGTCACAGTCTAAGGATAAGGGGTAAGCCATTTAGGACCGAGATGAGGAGAAACTTCTTCACCCAGAGAGTGGTGAACCTGTGGAATTCTCTACCACAGAAAGTTGTTGAGGCCAATTCACTAAATATATTCAAAAAGGAGTTAGATGAGGTCCTTACTACTCGGGGGATCAAGGGGTATGGCGAGAAAGCAGGAATGGGGTCCTGAGGTTGCATATTCAGCCATGAATTCATTGAATGGCGGTGCAGGCTAGAAGGGCCGAATGGCCTACTCCTGCACCTATTTTCTATGTTTTTATGCTTCCTGCCACTGAGCCAATTTTGGATCCAATTTGCCCCTCTCCCTTGGATCCCAGGGGCTTTTACTGTTTTGATCAACCTGCCGTGTGGGATCTTGTCAAAAGCCTTGTTAAAATCCATATTCACTACATCAAACACACTGCCCTCATCGACCCTCCTTGTTACCTCCTCAAAGAACTCAATCAAGTCAGTCAGACACAACCTTCCCTTATATAGATCACCATTTTGATCCCCATTCGGCCCTATTCTTTCCTCAGTTATCCTCATGCTCTTTATGCAATTGTAAAACATCTTTGGGTTTTCTTTGATTCTACTTGCCATTATTTTTGCTTTCCTAATTTCCTTCTTAATTTCACCCCTGCACTTTCTATAAATTATTGAGCTGACGATATCTAATATCGGCTTCCCTTTTTGCCTTATCTTAACCTGTATGCACCTGGTCATCCATCTACTCTTTTTCTTTGTGGGAACATGTTTCCCCTGAACTCCATGTACTTCCCTGTTGAATGCCTCTCGCTGATTTACCTTCAAGTAACTGCTTCAAGTCCACTTTTGTTCAATCACTTCTCAGCTTAGTAAAACTGGCCATCTCCCAATTTAGAACCTCTACTCCTGTTTTTTTTATTTGTCTTTATCTATAATTATGCTGAAAAACAGTGCAGCCCTCCCTCAGTACTGCCCCAACAGTGCAGCATTCCCTCAGTACTGCCCCTCCGACAGTGCGGCGCTGCCTCAGTACTGCCCCTCCGACAGTGCAGCGCTCCCTCAGTACTGTCCCTCCGACAGTGCGGCATTCCCTCAGTACTGCCCCTTCGACAGTGCGGCGCTCCCTCAGTACTGCCCCTCCGACAGTGCAGCGCTCCCTCAGTACTGCCCCTTCGACAGTGCGGCGCTGCCTCAGTACTGCCCCTCCGACAGTGCAGCGCTCCCTCAGTACTGTCCCTCCGACAGTGCGGCATTCCCTCAGTACTGCCCCTCCGACAGTGCGGCATTCCCTCAGTACTGCCCCTCCGACAGTGCAGCACTCCCTCAGTACTGCCCCTCCGACAGTGCGGCACTCCCTCAGTACTGCCCCTCCGACAGTGCGGCGCTCCCTCAGTACTGCCCCTCCGACAGTGCAGCACTCCCTCAGTACTGCCCCTCCGACAGTGCAGCACTCCCTCAGTACTGCCCCTCCGACAGTGCAGCACTCCCTCAGTACTGCCCCTCCGACAGTGCAGCGCTCCCTCAGTACTGCCCCTCCGACAGTGCGGCATTCCCTCAGTACTGCCCCTCCGACAGTGCGGCATTCCCTCAGTACTGCCCCTTCGACAGTGCGGCATTCCCTCAGTACTGCCCCTCCGACAGTGCAGCGCTCCCTCAGTACTGCCCCTCCGACAGTGCAACGCTCCCTCAGTGCTGCCCCTCCGACAGTGCGGCGCTCCTTCAGTGGCACTGAAGCACTGACCACACTTGATCAGCTCCGCTGGACAGGCCACATTGTCCGCATGCCAGACAGGAGACTCCCAAAGCAAGCGCTCTACTCGGAACTCCTTCACGGCAAACGAGCCACAGGTGGGCAGAGGAAACGTTACAGGGACACCCTCAAAGCCTCCCTGATAAAGTGTAACATCCCCACCGACACCTGGGAGTCCCTGGCCAAAGACCGCCGTAAGTGGAGGAAGTGCATCCAGGAGGGCGCTGAGCACCTCTAGTCTCATCGCCGAAATCAAGCGCAGGCATCGGAAGGAGCATGCGGCAAACCTGTCCCACCCACCCTTTCCCTCAACCACTGTCTGTCCCACCTGTGACCGAGTCTGTGGGTCTCGAATTGGACTGTTCAGCCACCTAAGAACTCATTTTAAGAGTAGAAGCAAGTCTTCCTCGATTCCGAGGGGATGATAATCATGCTCCCTCAGTACTGCCCCTACGACAGTGCGGCATTCCCTCAGTACTGCCCCTCCGACAGTGCGGCGCTCCCTCAGTACTGCCCCTCCGACAGTGCGGCGCTCCCTCAGTACTGCCCCTCCGACAGTGCGGCGCTCCCTCAGTACTGCCCCTCCGACAGTGCGGCGCTCCCTCAGTACTGCCCCTCCGACAGTGCGGCACTCCCTCAGTACTGACCTTCCGACAGTGCGGCGCTCCTTCAGTACTGCCCCTCCGACAGTGCGGGGCTCCCTCAGTACTGCCCCTCCGACATTCCCTCAGTACTGCCCCTCCGACAGTGCGGCGCTCCCTCAGTACTGCCCCTCCGACATTCCCTCAGTACTGCCCCTCCGACAGTGCGGCGCTCCCTCAGTACTGACCTTCCGACAGTGTGGCGCTCCCTCAGTACTGCCCCTCCGACAGTGCGGCGCTCCCTCAGTACTGCCCCTCCGACACTGCGGCGCTCCCTCAGTACTGCCCCTCCGACAGTGCGGCACTCCCTCAGTACTGCCCCTCCGACATTCCCTCAGTACTGCCCCTCCGACAGTGCGGCACTCCCTCAGTACTGCCCCTCCGACAGTGCGGCGCTCTCTCAGTACTGCCCCTCCGACAGTGCGGCGCTCCCTCAGTAGTGCCCCTCCGACAGTGCGGCGCTCCCTCAGTACCGCCCCTCCGACAGTGCGGCGCTCCCTCAGTACTGCCCCTCCGACAGTGCGGCCCTCCCTCAGTACTGCCCCTCCCACAGTGCGGCGCTCCCTCAGTACTGCCCCCTCCCACAGTGCGGCGCTCCCTCAGTACTGCCCCTCCGACAGTGCGGCACTCCCTCAGTACTGCCCCTCCGACAGTGCGGCACTCCCTCAGTACTGCCCCTCCGACAGTGCGGCGCTCCCTCAGTACTGCCCCTCCGACAGTGCGGCGGTCCCTCAGTACTGACCTTCCGACAGTGCGGCACTCCCTCAGTACTGACCCTCCGACAGTGCGGCACTCCCTCAGTACTGCCCCTCCGACTTTCTGATGAGACATTTTCCCGAGGCCATGCCTATCTCAGGCAGACATGAAAGATGCCATGGCCCTATTGCAAAGAACAGCAGGGGAATTCTATTCGATGTCCTGGGCCAATATTTATCCCTCAATCAACATCATTAAAACAGATTATCTGGGTCATTATCACTTCGCCGTGTGTGGGAGCTTGCTACGAACAAATTGGCTGTTGCGTTTCCCACATTCCAACAGTGACTTTACTTTAAAAAGTACTTTTTGCTGCAAAATAGTTGCAGCAGTAGGCCATTCGGCCCTTCGAGCCTGCACCACCATTCAATATGATCATGGCTGATCATTCACCTCAGTATCCCTTTCCTGCTTTCTCTCCATACCCCTTGATCCCTTTAGCGGTAAGGGCCACATCTAACTCCCTCTTGAATATATCCAATGAACTGGTATCAACAACTCTCTGCGGCAGGGAATTCCACAGGTTAACAACACTCTAAGTGAACAGGTTTCTCCTTATCTCAGTCCTAAATGGCTTACCCCTTATCCTTAGACTGTGACCTCTGGTTCTGGACTTCCCCAACATTGGGAACATTCTTCCTGCCGCTAACCTGTCTAATCCCGTCAAAATTTTATATGTTTCTATGAGATCCCCTCTCATTCTTCTAAACTCCAGTGAATACAGGCCCAGTCGATCCAGTCTCTCCTCATATGTCAGTCCTGCCATCCCGGGATTCAGTCTGGTGAACCTTCGCTGCACTCCCTCAATAGCAAGAACGTCCTTCATCAGATTAGGAGACCAAAACTGAACACAATATTTCAGGTGAGGCCTCACCAAGTACCTGTACAACTGCAGTAAGACCTCCCTGCTCCTATACTCAAATCCCCTCGCAATGAAGGCCAACATGCCATTTGCTTTCTTCACCGCCTGCTGTACCTGCATGCCAACTTTCAATGACTGATGTACCATGACACCCAGGTCTTGTTGCACCTCCCCTTTTCCAAATCTGCCGCCATTCAGATAATATTCTGCCTTCCTGTTTTTGCCACCAAAATGGATAACCTCACATTTATCCACATTATATTGCATCTGCCATGCATTTGCTCACTCACCGAACCTGTCCAAATCACCCTGCAGCCTCTTAGCATCCTCCTCACAGCTCACACCGCCACCCGGTTTAGTGTCATCTGCAAACTTGGAGATATTACATTCAATTCCTTCATCCAAATCATTAATGTATATTGGAAATAGCTGGGGTCCCAGCACTGAGCCCTGCGGCACTCCACTAGTCACACTGCCTGCCATTCTGAAAAGGACCCGTTTATCCCGACTCTCTGCTTCCTGTCTGCCAACCAGTTCTCGATCCACCTCAGTACATTACCCCCAATACCATGTGCAAGTCTTTTTTTTTCTTGAACAGCTGTCAGAGTGTGATTGTTGAGATGGGTTTGTGCACAGACAAACAGGAGCTCAGGACTTGACAGTGAGTGCAAAACCAGACAACCATCCAACTGTAAGCTACTGTTAGTAACCGCCAGCTGAGTCCAGCTCAGGACTTCCCCCAGAAACACTCTGCGGAATTCAGGATTCCTTGTGGGAAACGCAGTACTGCACTGGGGCGGGGAGATATGCTTCCTGTCTCCTGCCCCTCCCTCAATGAGTGAGCTGTGATCTACTGCCAAGAAACCCGTTTAAAAATGAAATGTTTGCTTGCAAACTCCTCCCGGGGATGGAGGAGGGGGGTTTATTAGTTGAGGCCGGAGGATTGCAGTGTCATAACTCAAGCCTCCCATCCCTGATCTCCCCCTTAGTGAATCTCTTCAGTACCCGCTCCAAGGCCACATGCGTGTCCCCACATAACAGTCACTGAACCTCACAGTAAACCACTGGATGTGAAGCTCCTTCTGATATCGCTAGAAGACATGGAATGTTATATAAATGCAAACTCCTTATCAAGACTCTTATCTATAGATTTACAGCACAGGAGGCCATTTAACCTATCGTATCTGTGCCAGCTCTGTGCTAGGTAAGACTAATCTTACTGTCCCACTCTCTCCCCCAGCCCTGTATTTTCCCACTTTGAATAATTACCTCTTAAAAGATGCAATGGTCTCTGCCTCAACCACTCCCTGTGGCAAATCATTCCAAGCTCCAACAACCCTGTGTGTAAAGGAATTTCCCCTAAACTCTCTCCTCTTTCTGTGACCATTTTAAACTGATGTCCCCTCGTCACTGAGTCACCAGCCACAGGGAATAGTCTTTCATAAAATCACAGAAATTTACAGCACGGAAGGAGGCCATTCAGCCCATCGTGTCCATGCAGGACGGCAAAGAGCTATCCAGCCTAATCTCACTTTCCAGCTCTCGGCACATCAAGTGCACATCCAAGTACTTTTTAAATGTGGTGAGGTTTTCTGCCTCTACCACTCTTTCAGGAGTTCCAGACCCCCTGGGTGATAGAATTTCCCCTCAAATCTGCTCGAAACCCCCTACTGATTACTTTAAATCTATGCCCCCTGGTTGTTGACCCATCTGCGAAGGGAAACAGGTCCTTCCTATTCACTCTATCTAGGCCCCTCATAATTTTATACACCTCAATAAGGTCTCCCCTCAGTCTCCTCTGTTCCAAAGAAAACAACCCCAGCCTATTCAATCTTTCCTCATAGCTAAAATTCTCCAGTCCTGGCAACATCCTCATAAATCTCCTCTGTACCCTCTCCAGTGCAATCACATCTTTCCTGTAATGTGGTGACCAGAACTCAACATCCAGGGGTATTCAACATTTAGGAAGGATAGACAGAAAGGAAAAGGAGGTGGGATAGCATTGGTGGTTAAAGAGGAAATTAATGCAACAGGAAAGAAGGACATTAGCCTGGATGATGTGGAATCTGTATGGATGGAACTGCGGAATACCAAAGGGCAGAAAACGCTAGTGGGAGTTGTGTACAGACCACCAAACAGTAGTAGTGAGGTTGGGGACAGCATCAAACAAGAAATAAGGGATGTGTGCAATAAAGGTACAGCAGTTATCATGGGCAACTTTAATCTACGTATTGATTGGGCTAAACAAACTGGTAGCAATACGGTGGAGGAGGATTTCCTGGATTGTATTAGGGATGGTTTTCGAGACCAATAGGTCGAGGAACCAACTAGAGGGCTGGCCATCCTAGACTGGGTGATGTGTAATGAGAAAGGACGAATTAACAATCTTGTTGTGCGAGGCCTCTTGGGGAAGAGTGACCATAATATGGTAGAATTCTTTATTAAGATGGAGAGTGACACAGTTAATTCAGAGACTAGCGTCCTAAACTGCAGGCTGCAGAGTGACTTGGACAGGTTAGGTGAGTGGGCAAATGCATGGCAGATGCAGTATAATGTGGATAAATGTGAGGTTATCCACTTTGGTGGTAAAAACAGGAAGGCAGAATATTATCTGAATGTTGACAGATTAGGAAAAGGGGAGGTGCAACGAGACCTGGGTGTCATGGTACATCAGTCTTTGAAGGTTGGCATGCAGGTACAGCAGGCGGTGAAGAAAGCAAATGTTGGCCTTCATAGCGAGGGGATTTGAGCACAGGGGCAGGGAGGTGTTACTACAGTTGTACAGGGCCTTGGTGAGGCCACACCTGGAGTATTGTGTACAGTTTTGGTCTCCTAACTTGAGGAAGGACATTCTTGCTATTGAGGGAGTGCAGCGAAGATTCACCAGACTGATTCCTGGAATGGCGGGACTGACATATCAAGAAAGACTGGATCAACTGGGCTTGTATTCACTGGAGTTCAGAAGAATGAGAGGGGATCTCATAGAAGCGTTTAAAATTCTGACGGGTTTAGACAGGTTAAATGCAGGAAGAATGTTCCCAATGTTGGGGAAATCCAGAACCAGGGGTCACAGTCTAAGGATAAGGGGTAAGCCATTTAGGACCGAGATGAGGAGAAACATCTTCACCCAGAGAGTGGTGAACCTGTGGAATTCTCTACCACAGAAAGTTGTTGAGGCCAATTCACTAAATATATTCAAAAAGGAGTTAGATGTAGTCCTTACTACTAGGGGGATCAAGGGGTATGGCGAGAAAGCAGGAATGGGGTACTGAAGTTGCATGTTCAGCCATGAACTCATTGAATGGCGGTGCAGGCTCAAAGGGCCGAATGGCCTACTCCTGCACCTATTTTCTATGTTTCTATGTTAAGGAAAGGTAACTTCGATGGTATGAGATGTGAATTGGCTAGAATAGACTGGCAAATGATTCTTAAAGATGGCTAGGCAATGGCAAACATTTAAAGATCACATGGATGAACTTCAACAATTGTACATCCCTGTCTGGAGTAAAAATAAAATGGGGAAGGTGGCTCAACCGTGGCTAACAAGAGATTTTAAGGATAGTGTTAAATCCAAAGAAGAGCCATATAAATTGGCCAGAAAAAACAGCAAACCTGAGGACTGGGAGAAATTTAGAATTCACCAGGAGGACAAAGGGTTTAATTAGGAGGGGGAAAATAGAGTATGAGAGGAAGCTTGCCGGGAACATAAAAACTGACTGCAAAAGCTTCTAGAGATATGTGAAGAGAAAAAGATTAGTGAAGACAAACTCAGGTCCCTTGCAGTCAGATTCAGGAGAATTTATAATGGGGAACAAAGAAATGGCAGACCAGTTGAACAAATACTTTGGTTCTGTCTTCACGAAAGGAGACACAGATAACCTTCCGGAAATACTAGGGGACCGAGGGTCTAGTGAGAAGAAGGAACTGAAGGATATCCTTATTAGGCGGGAAATTGTGTTAGGGAAATTGATGGGATTGAAGGCCGATAAATCCCCGGGGCCTGAGAGTCTGCATCCCAGAGTACTTAAGGAAGTGGCCCTAGAAATAGTAGATGCATTGGTGATCATTTTCCAGCAGTCTATCGACTCTGGATCAGTTCCTATGGACTGGAGGGTAGCTAATGTAACACCACTTTTTAAAAAGGTGAGAGAGAGAACGGGTAATTATAGACCGGTTAGCCTGACATCAGTAGTGGGGAAAATGTTGGAATTAATCATTAAGGATGAAATAGCAGCGCATTTGGAAAGCAGTGACAGGATCGGTCCAAGTCAGCATGGATTTATGAAAGGGAAATCCTGCTTGACAAATCTTCTGGAATTTTTTGAGGATGTACCTAGTAGAGTGGACAAGGGAGAACCAGTGGATGTGATGTATTTGCACTTTCAAAATGCTTTTGACAAAGTCCCACACAAGAGATTGGTGTGCAAAATCGAAGCACATGGTACTGGGGGTAATGTACTGACGTGGATAGAGAACTGGTTGGCAGACAGGAAGCAGAGAGCCGGGATAACTGGGTCCTTTTCAGAATGGCAGGTAGGGTGCCGCAGGGCTCAGTGCTGGGACCCCAGCTATTTACAATATACATTAATGATTTAGATGAAGGAATTGAGTGTAATATCTCCAAGTTTGCAGATGACACTAAACTGGGTGGCGGTGTGAGGTGTGAGGAGGATGCTAAGAGGCTGCAGGGTGACTTGGACAGGTTAGGTGAGTGGGCAAATGCATGGCAGATGCAGTATAATGTGGATAAATGTGAGGTTATCCACTTTGGGGGCAAAAACACAAAGGCAGATTATCTGAATGGCAGCAGATTAGGAAAAGGGGAGGTGCAACGAGACCTGGGTGTCATGGTACATCAGTCTTTGAAAGTTGGCATGCAGGTACAGCAGGCAGTGAAGAAGGCAAATGGCATGTTGGCCTTCATAGCGAGGGGATTTGAGTGTAGGAGCAGGGAGGTCTTACTGCAGTTATACAGGGCATTGGTGAGGCCTCGCCTGGAATATTGTGTTCAGTTTTGGTCTCCTAATCTGAGGAAGGACGTTCTTGCTACTGAGGGAGTGCAGCGAAGGTTCACCAGACTGATTCCCGGGACGGCAGGACTGACATATGAGGAGAGACTGGATCGACTGGGCCTGTATTCACTGGAGTTTCGAAGGATGAGAGGGGATCTCATAGAAATATATAAGTTTCTGACGGGACTGGACAGGTTAGATGCAGGAAGAATGTTCCCGATATTAGGGAAGTCCAGAACCAGAGGTCACAGTCTCCTAAGGATAAGGGATAAGCCATTTAGAACGAAGATGAGGAGAAACTTCTTCACTCAGAAAGTTATTAACCTGTGGAATTCCCTGCCGCAGAGAGTTGTTGATGCCAGTTCATTGGATCTATCCAAGAGGGAGTTAGTTATGGCCCTTACGGCTAAAGGGATTAAGGGGTATGGAGAGAAAGCAGGAAAGGGGTACTGAGGTGAATGATCAGCCGTGATCTTATTGAATGGTGGTGTCGGCTCAAAGGGCCGAATGGCCTACTCCTGCACCTATTTTCTATGTTTCTATACTCGCAGTACTCTAGCCGTGGCCTAACTAGTGTTTTATACAGTTGACTCTTAACCTCCCTGCTCTTGTACGCTATGCCTCAGCAAATAAAGGCAAGTATTCCATATGCCTTCTTAACCACCTTATCTACCTGACCTGCTACCTTCAGGGATCTGTGGACATACACTCCAAAGTCCCTTTGTTCCTCGACACTTCTCAGTGACCTACCATTTAATGTGTATCCCTTGCTTTGATAGCCCTCCCCAAATGCATTACCTCACACTTCTCCGGATTGAATTCCATTTGCCACTGCTCTTCCCACCTGACCAGTTCATTGATATCTTCCTGCAGTCGACAGCTTTCTTCCATCTCCATCAACCACACGGCCAATTTTTGTATCACCTGCAAACTTCTTAATCATACCCCCTACATTCAAGTGTAAACCATTGATATATAGCACAAAAAGCAAGGGACCTTGTACTGAGCCCTGTGAAACCCCACTGGAAACAACCTTCCATCACAAAAACACCCATCAACCATTACCCTTTGCAGGAAAGGGGTACTGAAGGAATGATCAGCCATGATCTTATTGAATGGCGGTGCAGGCTCGAAGGGCCAAATGTCCTACTCCTGCACCTATTTTCTATGCTTCCTGCCTCTGAGCCAATTTTGGATCCAACTTGCCACTTTGCCCTGGATCCCATGGGCTTCTCCTTTCGTGATCAGTCTGCCATGTGGGACCTTATCAAAAGCCTTGCTAAAATCCATATACTCTAATCAAACGCACTGCCCTCATCAACCCTCCTGGTTACTTCCTCAAAAAATTCAATCAAGTTAGTCAGACACGACCTTCCCTGAACAAATCCATGCTGACTGTGCTTGATTAATCCGTGTATTTCTAAATGAAGATTTATCCTGTCCTTAAGAATTTTTTCCAATAATTTCCCCAAACCGAGGTTAGGCTGACTGGTCTGTAATTACTCAGTCTATCCCTTTCTCCCTGTTTAAACAACAGTACAACATTAGCAATCCTCCAGTACCACACCTGTAGCCAGAGAGGATTGGAAAATGATGGTCAAAGCCTCTGCTATTTCCTCACTTGCTTCTCTTAACAGTGTGGGATACCGTTCATCCGGGCCTGGGGATTTATCCACTTTCAAAGCTGCTAAGCCCCTTAATACTTCCTCTCTTATTGTTTATTCTAAATGTTTATTTCATCTAATATTTCACACTCCTCTCTGATTGCAATTTCTGCATCGTCCCTCTCTTTTGTGAAAACAGATGCAAAGTATTCATTAAGAACCATACCCACGACTTACACCTCCACTCACAGGTTACCTTTATGGTCTCTAACAGGCCCTACTCTTTCTTTAGTTATCCCTTGTTCTTAATGTATTTATAAAACACCTTTGGGTTTGCCTTGATTTTACTTGCCAAAACGTTTTCATGCTCTCTCTTTGCTTTTCTAATTTCCTATCTAATTTCACCCCCTGCACATTCTATACTTCTCTAGGGTTTCTGCAGTATTGAGCCCTCGGTATCTGTCAGAAGCTTCCCTTTTTCTCTTTATCCTACCCTGTATGCTGCTTGACATCCAGGGGCTCTAGATCCGTTAGTCCCACCCTTTTTCTTTACGGGAACATAGAAAACATAGAAAATAGGTGCAGGAGTAGGCCATTCGGCCCTTCGAGCCTGCACTGCCATTCAACAAGATCATGGCTGATCACCCACCCCAGCAGCCCCCCCCACACCCCCAGCCGCAAGGACGACATCCAACTCCCCCCCGAACACATCCAATGAACTGGCATCAACAACTCTCCGCGGCATGGAACCCCACAGGCCAACAACTCCCCGAGTGAAGAAGTCTCTCCCCATCCCTAGAACATACTTGCTCTGAATCCACACGATCACCTCCTTGAATGCCTCCCACTGCTCTGACCTCCAAGTAGCTGTTTCTAGTCTACTTTGGCTAAATCACATCTCAGCTTGGTAAAATTGGCTTTTACCCAATTGAGAACTTTTATTCCTGGTCTATCTTTGTTCTTTTCCATAACTACCCTAAATCTAACTGAATTATGATCACTAGCACCAAAATGCTCTCCCACTGATACCCTTTCTACCTGCCCAGCTTCATTCTAAAACTAAGTCCAGAACCTCTCACCTCCCTTGTTAGGCTTGCTACGTATTGGCTAAAAAAGTTCTCCTGAATGCAGTTTAGGAATTCTGCACCCTCTATGCCGTGTAATTCTATCACAGTTAATATTAGGGTAGTTGAAATTCCCCACTATTATTGCCCTATAGTTTTTGCACTTCTCAGAAATTTGCCTCCATATTTGCTCTTCTATCCCTTTCCCATGCACCAATACAGTTCCACACCTTCCCCCTTATGAACTGGAGTCTGTGCACCGATTATCTATAAAACATTTCGCAAACATATTTTTTTTATGCAGGGTACCTCCCGACGTGCCTGAGGACAGAAACATTTCAAATCCCACCCAACTTGCGGCTTTCAATTATCTTTAATGGGGGTTGGAGGGAAAAGACAGAATTGGGTCCTTCTTACCCAAAGCAGCGACAGCGTACAGACAATTCACGATGCTGAAGTTGTCGAACTTGGAGCAGTCGCTCACAATGGAGTTGCAGAGCGTCTGGAAGTCCTCCAGCTCCAACATCTGGCTGTGGACCGTCTCCCCGGTGGCCCCCCCTGGCAGCTGCTGCAGGACCTGGCCGATCTTTTGCAGGGCGATGGGGTAGTGGTTGTAGGAGATCTTGCCGGGGTTCTGTGTCACCCAGCGCAGCACCTCGCCCACCGTCCGCGAGCGGTCAATCAGCCGCTTCATGGTGAAGAAGGTGTCGTAGCTCATCTTCTCGTGTATGAAGTTCCAGGTTTTCTTCTTGGCGCGATGGTGGTGGTGGTGCGGCTTATGCCCGTTGTGCCTCCCCAGGTACAGGTGAGGGAAGTGCTCTGGGTAGGCGGCCCACATGTTGTGTGGCTTGCAGGCATGGTAACGGGCCGCGTACATCATACTGCAGCTCCTCGGCGGGCAGGCGGCAGCTGGGCGGCAGGCCAGGCGGAAGAAACGGAGAAAGCAGGTTAGGCCCAGACGAGTCAGTCCGTCTAGTAGCCGAACACTCTCACTCCCCGGCAGTACAGACCCGAAGCAGTGCAGAGGCAACCTTTGCATCTTAGGCACTGCTCACCTCGAGGGAGTGTGGAGATCAGCAGAAACCTGGGAGGGGGCAAACGAGACCGGTCAGAACAGCAAACTGCAACAGTTGACATCCTAACATGCGCCTGAATTAAACTGAAGTTCGCCAATGTCGCCCACAGCCCAACGACAAATAAAATAAATCTAACTCCCTGACACACTCCCAGTGGAGTACTGACGGAGGTGCTGCATCCCTCTCACACACACGACACACACTCCGTTTTTCACTATTCGGAATTTTCTCAGCTATTCCTGAGCAATATGCCTGGCTGTTTCTCCCTCCCTTTAACCAGCACCAAATCTCAGCAAGTCTGTGTGAGAAAGTCTCTGAACCCTGTCCTTTACAGCCCCTCTGCCAACAATGCAGAAGCATCACAAGATCACTAAAGGTTAATGGAGCAATTGAAAGAAAATCTGCTCACAGTGTTATACAGTGACAGACCTGTACCCACCAGTACTGTACCCCAGTGTTATACAGTGACAGACCTGTACCCACCAGTACTGTACCCCAGTGTTATACAGTGACAGACCTGTACCCACCAGGACTGTACCCCAGTGTTATAGTGACAGACCTGTACCCACAAGTGCTGTACCTCAGTGTTATACAGTGACAGACCTGTACCTACCAGTACTGTACCCCAGTGTTATACAGTGACAGACCTGTACCCACCAGTACTGTACCCCAGTGTTATACAGTGACAGACCTGTACCCACCAGTACTGTACCCCAGTGTTATACAGTGACAGACCTGTACCCACCAGTACTGTACCCCAGTGTTATACAGTGACAGACCTGTACCCACCAGTACTGTACCCCAGTGTTATACAATGACAGACCTGTACCCACCAGTACTGTATCCCAGTGTTATACAGTGACAGACCTGTCCCCAACAGTACTGTACACCAGTGTTATACAGTGACAGACCTGTCCCCACCAGTACTGTACCCCAGTGTTATACAGTGACAGACCTGTACCTACCAGTACTGTACCCCAGTGTTATACAGTGACAGACCTGTACCCACCAGTACTGTACCCCAGTGTTATACAGTGACAGACCTGTACCCACCAGTACTGTACCTCAGTGTTATACAGTGAGAGACCTGTCCCCACCGGTACTGTACCCCAGTGTTATAGTGACAGACCTGTACCCACCAGTACTGTACCCCAGTGTTATATAGTGACAGACCTGTACCCACCAGTACTGTACCCCCGTGTTATACAGTGACATACCTGTACCCACCAGTACTGTACCCCAGTGTTATACAGTGACAGACCTGTCCCCACCAGTACTGTACACCAGTGTTATACAGTGACAGACCTGTCCCCACCAGTACTGTACACCAGTGTTATACAGTGACAGACCTGTACCTACCAGTACTGTACCCCAGTGTTATACAGTGACAGACCTGTACCCACCAGTACTGTACCCCAGTGTTATACAGTGACAGACCTGTACCCACCAGTACTGTACCCCAGTGTTATACAGTGACAGACCTGTACCCACCAGTACTGTACCCCAGTGTTATACAGTGACAGACCTGTACCCACCAGTACTGTACCCCAGTGTTATACAGTGACAGACCTGTACCCACCAGTACTGTACCCCAGTGTTATACAGTGACAGACCTGTACCCACCAGTATTGTACACCAGTTATACAGTGACAGACGTGTACCCACCAGTACTGTACCCCAGTGTCATACAGTGACAGACCTGTACCCACCAGTACTGTACCCCAGTGTTATATAGTGACAGACCTGTACCCACCAGTACTGTACCCGTGTTATACAGTGACAGACCTGTACCCACCAGTACTGTACCCCAGTGTTATACAGTGACAGACCTGTACCCACCAGTACTGTACCCCAGTGTTATACAGTGACAGACCTGTACCCACCAGTACTGTACCGCAGTGTTATACAGTGACAGACATGTACCCACCAGTACTGTACCCCAGTGTTATACAGTGACAGACCTGTACCCACCAGTACTGTACCCCAGTGTTATACAGTGACAGACCTGTACCCACCAGTACTGTACCCCAGTGTTATACAGTGACAGACCTGTACCCACCAGTACTGTACCCGTGTCATACAGTGATAGACCTGGACCCACCAGTACTGTACCCCAGTGTTATACAGTGACAGACCTGTACCCACCAGTACTGTACCCCAGTGTTATATAGTGACAGACCTGTACCCACCAGCACTGTACCCGTGTTATACAGTGACAGACCTGTACCCACCAGTACTGTACCCCAGTGTTATACAGTGACAGACCTGTACCCACCAGTACTGTACCCGTGTTATACAGTGACAGACCTGTACCCACCAGTACTGTACACCAGTGTTATGCAGTGACAGACCTGTACCCACCAGTACTGTACCTCAGTGTTATACAGTGACAGATCTGTAACCACCAGTACTGTACCCCAGTTATACAGTGACAGACCTGTACCCACGTTATACAGTGACAGACCTGTACCCACCAGTACTGTACCCGTGTTATACAGTGACAGACCTGTACCCACCAGTACTGTACCCTAGTGTTATACAGTGACAGACCTGTACCCACCAGTACTGTACCCCAGTGTTATACAGTGACAGACCTGTACCCACCAGTACTGTACCCTAGTGTTATATCGTGACAGACCTATACCCACCAGTTCTGTACCCCAGTGTTATAGTGACAGACCTGTACCCACCAGTTCTGTACCCCAGTGTTATACAGTGACAGACCTGTACCAACCTATTCTGTACCCCAGTGTTATAGTGACAGACCTGTACCCGCCAGTACTGTACCCCAGTATTATACTGTGGTAGACCTGGACTCACCAGTACTGTACTCCATTGTTAATGAAAAACCTGTACCCACCAGTACTGTACCCCAGTGTCATACAGTGACAGACCTATACCCACCAGTACTGTGCCGCAGTGTTATACAGTGACAGACCTGTACCCACCAGTACTGTACCACAATGTTATAGTGACAGACCTGTACCCACCAGTACTGTACCCCAGTGTTATACAGTGACAGACCTGTATCCACCAGTACTGTACCCCAGTGTTATACAGTGACAGACCTGTACCCACCAGTACTGTACCCCAGTGTTATACAGTGACAGACCTGTATCCACCAGTACTGTACCCCAGTGTTATACAGTGACAGACCTGTACCCACCAGTACTGTACCCCAGTGTTACACAGTGACGGACCTGTACCCACCAGTACTATACCACAATGTTATACAGTGACAGACCTGTACCCACCAGTACTGTACCCCAGTGTTATACAGTGACAGACCTGTACCCACCAGTACTGTACACCTGTGTTATACAGTGACAGACCTGTACCCCCAGTACTGTACCCCAGTGTTACACAGTGACAGACCTGTACCCACCGGTACTGTACCCCAGTGTTATAGTGACAGACCTGTACCCACCAGTACTGTACCCCAGTGTTATACAGTGACAGACCTGTACCCACCAGTACTGTACCCCAGTGTTATACAGTGACAGACCTGTACCCACCAGTACTGTACCCCAGTGTTATACAGTGACAGACCTGTACCCACCAGTACTGTACTCCAGTGTTATACAGTGACAGACCTGTACCCACCAGTACTGTACCCCAGTGTTATACAGTGACAGACCTGTACCCGCCAGTACTGTACCCCAGTGTTATACAGTGACAGACCTGTACCCACCAGTATTGTACCCCAGTGTTATACAGTGACAGACCTGTACCCACCAGTACTGTACCCGTGTTATACAGTGACAGACCTGTACCCACCAGTACTGTACCCTAGTGTTATGCAGTGACTGACCTGTACCCACCAGTACTGTACCCTAGTGTTATAGTGACTGACCTGTACCCACCAGTACTGTACCCCAGTGTTATACAGTGACAGACCTGTACCCACCAGTATTGTACACCAGTGTTATACAGTGACAGACCTGTACCCACCAGTACTGTACCCCAGTGTTATACAGTGACAGACCTCTATTCACCAGTACTGTACCCCAGTGTTGTACAGTGACAGACCTGTACCCACCAATATTGTACCCCAGTGTTATACAATGACAGACCTGTACCCACCAGTACTGTAGCACAATGTTATAGTGACAGACCTGTACCCACCAGTACTGTACCCCAGTGTTATACAGTGACAGACCTGTTCCCACCAGTAGTGTACACCAGTGTTATACAGTGACAGACCTGTACTCACCAGTACTGTACCCCAGTGTTATACAGTGACAGACCTGTACCCACCGGTAATGTACCGCAGTGTTATACAGTGACAGACCTGTACCCACCAGTACTGTACACCAGTGTTATACAGTGACAGACATGTACCCACCAGTACTGTACCCCAGTGTTACACAGTGACAAACCTGTACCCACCAGTACTGTACCCCAGTGTTATAGTGACAGACCTGTACCCACCAGTACTGTACCCCAGTGTTATACAGTGACAGAACTGTACCCACCAGTATTGTACACCAGTGTTATACAGTGACAGACGTGTACCCACCAGTACTGTACCCCAGTGTCATACAGTGACAGACCTGTACCCACCAGTACTGTACCCGTGTTATACAGTGACAGATCTGTACCCACCAGTATTGTACACCAGTGTTATACAGTGACAGACCTGTACCCACCAGTACTGTACCCGTGTTATACAGTGACAGACCTGTACCCACCAGTACTGTACCCCAGTGTTATACAGTGACAGACCTGTACCCATCAGTACTGTACCCCAGTGTTATAGTGATAGACCTGTACCCACCAGTACTTTAGCCCTGTGTTAGTGTGACATACCTGTACCCACCAGTACTGTAACCTAGTGTTATACAGTTTCAGACATGTACCCACCAGGACTGTACCCGTGTTATACAGTAACAGAACTGTACCCACCAGTACTGTACCCCAGTGTTATACAGTGACAGACCTGTACCCACCAGTACTGTACTCCAGTGTTAGTGACAGACCTGTACCCACCAGTACTGTACCACAATGTTATAGTGACAGACCTGTACCCACCAGTACTGTACCCCAGTGTTATACAGTGACAGACCTGTATCCACCAGTACTGTACCCGTTATACAGTGACAGACTTGTACCCACCAGTACTGTACCCCAGTGTTACACAGTGACAGACCTGCACCCACCAGTACTGTACCCCAGTGTTATACAGTGACAGACCTGTACCCACCAGTACTGTACTCCAGTGTTACAGTGACAGACCTGTACCCACCAGTACTGTACCACAATGTTATACAGTGACAGACCTGTACCCACCAGAACTGTACCCCAGTGTTATACAGCGACAGGCCTGTACCCACCAGTACTGTACTCCAGTGTTATACAGTGACAGACCTGTATCCACCAGTACTGTACCCCAGTGTTATAGTGACAGACCTGTACCGTACACCAGTGTTACACAGTGACAGACCTGTACCCACCAGTACTGTACCACAATGTTATAGTGACAGACCTGTACCCACCAGTACTGTACCCCAGTGTTATACAGTGACAGACCTGTATCCACCAGTACTGTACCCCAGTGTTATACAGTGACAGACCTGTACCCACCAGTACTGTACCCCAGTGTTATACAGTGACAGACCTGTATCCACCAGTACTGTACCCCAGTGTTATACAGTGACAGACCTGTACCCACCAGTACTGTACCCCAGTGTTATACAGTGACAGACCTGTACCCACCAGTACTGTATCCCAGTGTTATACAGTGACAGACCTGTACCCACCAGTACTGTACCTGTGTTGTACATTTACAGATGTTGATATAAACTTCTGTAAATTGCACTTCTGATATTTTTATAAGAAATCTTTGCTTTATAATCAAATATTTACTCTATATCCTAAATTATATTCCAACACAAAGTTGTAGATATCTAATCTGTCAGTCTTATATCATGTGTAATGTCTAAGGATAAGTGGTAAGCCATTTAGGACTGAGATGAGGAGAAACTTCTTCACTCAGAGAGTTGTTAACCTGTGGAATTCCCTGCCGCAGAGAGTTGTTGATGCCAGTTCATTGGATATATTCAAGAGGGAGTTAGATATGGCCCTTACGGCTAAAGGGATCAAGGGATATGGAGAGAAAGCAGGAAAGGGGCACTGAGGGAGTGATCAGCCATGAACTCATTGAATGGTGGTGCAGGCTCGAAGGGCCGAATGGCCCACTCCTGCACCTATTTTCTATGTTTCTATGCAAAGTACATTATATTACTGAAAGTGTTGTTGAGAAGAATAAATCTGTGAATGTGGATTCAATGCACACATTAGTCTTTGGGTATAAATGATGTTTGACAATTATAAAATATAGATGAACAGTTTGATATTAAATGTGTTGAGGTGTTTTCCAGGAGCCCCACTTACAGGCTGAGGCTCCCCTCCCCCCGGGGCCGGCTCCCCTCCCCTCCCCTCCCCTCCCCCCGGGGCCGGCTCCCCTCCCCTCCCCTCCCCCCGGGGCCGGCTCCCCTCCCCTCCCCTCGGGGCCGGCCCCCTCCCCTCCCCCCCCCCCCGGGGCCGCTCCCGGGGCCGCCTCCCTCCCCTCCCCTCCCCCGGGCCGGCTCCCCTTCCCCCCCCCCCCGGGGCCGCCTCCCCTCCCCTCCCCTCCCCTCCCCCGGGGCCGCCTCCCCTCCCCTCCCCCCGGGGCCGGCTCCCCTCCCCTCCCCTCCCTCCCCCCGGGGCCGCCTCCTCTCCCCTCCCCTCCCTTCCCCTCCCCTCC